>NC_139701.1:10910254-10923945 GCF_964188405.1 Protomyctophum parallelum | reverse complement strand
GAACTCACAGCTCACACGAAAGCTGCTCACACCCTCGCCACGTTTAAACCACACCGAAAACCTATACCTTTTCAAACTCGAATTCCCTACCTATAATTCAATTATCCCTCCCCCCTTTTCTTTTTTTTACCTAATTTAGAAAAGCGCTATTTGCGTCATTATTATTATTCAGCAAAAATAGCAGATCTACAAGCTATGTTCTGCGAATAGATTTGGTGTAGGATAGGGTTTACTATAAGGTCATGACAACGGTGATCAACATATGGCTGTTCTCATATGCCTTCTCCTTGAGCACAACATTTTGTGTATCCACAAATATGCACATATAGACGTCAATGTGCATATTTGCAGCAGGCTAACATTACTCGGAAAAAGCTGTGTTTTTGAAGTGCTGAAACACGCTGACAGACAAATATATTAGGATATCGGAGGGTACATTTCGACATGCTCCGAGTTACGTTAATGCCGAGGATGTTGCGGCGAACCCTCGTTCCCGAGGGCCTAGTCCGGGCCGTCTCCCAGCTTGTCTCGGTCTTTGTTGTTTTAGCGGTGGTGGTGGTGGTGGTGGGGGGACAACAATGCAGAGATTGTGAAGCAACTCTGTAAAGATCATTTCTATAGCACTGTAGCACAGCTCCTCTGTTCAGGCGGCGTGGGCTCAGCACACTGAAAGAAAAACAGCGCTGAGAGTTTGCAGACTTCCCCCTAACTGATATTTAAAGTGTAATTGGGTGCTTTGGTGGATTCGGAACTGTAACTCCAAGGCCACAGGTTAGGAAACCTCCAATATCGCAGCGGTTGAGAGAGAGAGAGGGGGGGGGGTGGGGGGGTGGAGGGAGAAATAAAAAGAGAGGGAGAGCTGTAAATAGGGATTTTTCCAGGGTGGTCTTTCCCCCTACAGTCCAAACACCGGAGAGAGAGAGAGAGAGAATTGGATAAAAACAGGCCAACTGCAGCTGGGTGGCTCCAAGGCTCAAACACACACACACATGTATGTAACATTCGTTCACACACACACACAAACGCATGCAGGCACATGCACAGACACTGACACTCGAACTCTCTCTCACACACACACACACACACACACACACACACACACACACGCACGCGCAGTCACAGTCAGACACGTACAGATACACAATGCAGTAATGGTATGTTTTTGTTTTTCACTCCGATTGGAAGGCACAATAGTGCATAGCAGAGCGCTGCTGCACAGCGAGTCCACAGTAGACAGTGGAAAATAGCATGTGGGTCAGTGTTTGTTTGTGTGAGAGGGACGGAGAGAGGAAAGCCTGCGTGGTTGTGGTGTGTGTGTGTGTGTGTGTGTGTGCTGCTTGTGTATGTTGGACGGTCGGTGGCACCGCATGATTGTGTCCTCAAAGCACAAGGTGGTTGCATGTCTTTGTTTGTTTAATCTGGTGGGGGAAAGGAAGGCTCTGGGATGTTGATGTGCTGCACACAGTCTCTTGGTGGCTCTGTGTCTCTCAGCAGTCTGGCGTGTGTGTGTGGTGTGTGTGTGGGGGAGCAAGGTGCTTAATGGGCATTTTGCTTCATCTGTAGCCTGCAGTCTTGTAGGTGTATTTCCACCCACTTGTTTTTATGCAAATTTTGAATTTCCACATTAAGAAAACTTATGAAGAGAAGACTTCCGCACACCTGGTAGACAATTTGTCACGGTTCGAAACCAGAGAGGGTAGGAGTAAGACCCAAATGCAGGAAGACAGTCAGGAAAGGTTTAAAGTGTTTATTAACACCAAAAACAGGGAACACGAGGAGCACTGGGAATAAACAAACACTAGGAACAAGGAACACTAGGAGATAACTTCAAACGAGCAACAAGAAAACTGTGACTATAACTAATAATCCAACAAGGAAATGAACAAATGGGGGAGTATATATAGACACAGGGAGTAACATGACACAGGTGAAACTAACTGACAATCAACACAGGGATAGGCTAAGACTAAAAGGACACAAGTGCTAATCACAGTACTGGGCAGGTACAGAATACAGGGGCAGACAGGAAGGCACAAAACAATACTACAAAATAAAGGTACACAGTGCAAGATCAACTCTAACTGGAAATAAGAAACAAGGAACACAAAACTACAAAATCACAGGAAAACAGTAAAGTAAAACACTAAATAACTAAAAACCAAGAAACACATGAAAATACAAAACATGTCACGGAACGTGACACAATTTGGAGCAGGTGCGACGGTGACGAGGCATACGACGTAGCAGGAAGGAGGGACGCCCGCACACCGCCACTCGCCAGGTTCAAGAGCATTTATTTTAAAGAGAAAAAAGCAACGTTTCGGTCTTGCGACCTTCCTCAAATGTAGCAATTCTTGCACATTTAGAATGTCCACATGAGAAAACTTGAAAGGAATTGACACAAAAAACCTGCTATTGTAAACAGGTGTTTATGCTATATGTGTGGAAAGCCTTTATAATGACAAAAATCAAATGTGAAGTGGGCTGCTATACACATGACCACTCTTTAACTCTTCAAGGTTTCCACAACGTTTCAAGGTAATTAGGCAGCATGAGTAACAGATTTCACACCTACAGCGTTATATCTGATGCAGTGTGCTTATCTGATGATGAGACTGCATGGCTTGTGAGAAGAAGCCAACTCATTCATGTAATAGAATCAAGATCAATCAATCAAAAAAACAGCTGAACCTTAAGCTGACCCTTTTATGGCTAGAAGATGAGAGAGAGAGGGCCCTCCATAGCCTGGATCCAGCCCAAAGACCCCGCCTACTCTCTGAGTGGACTGCATCTCTTGGTCTGGTGTTGCACTGTGAACCTATAATTTCTTCGGTACAAAAATGTACTATCCAATGAGAATCGGTGGTGGGGATGGGTCTGACGAACAACCAATCAGCGCAGAGGCCCGTTTTCAGCGTCATCACACAGCGCAACACACATGAGGAAGGAGGGAAAAACAACAACAATGGCTATTGGTTGAGAGAAATTCTAATCCCCTCCCACTTGAAATCGCTCAGGAGACAATGTCAGACTGAAGCTTCAAGAAAGCTACAGTCTGATAATCAGGCTAGGCCCTCCAGCAACAGTGGTAATGGATGGTCTCTCTATCGGAGAGAGAGAGAGAGGGCCCTCCAGCAGCAGTGGTAATGGATGGTCTCTCTATCGGAGAGAGAGAGAGAGAGGGCCCTCCAGCAGCAGTGGTAATGATGGTCTCTCTATCTAATTACACAGCAGCTCAGTGGTCTACGTAGCACTCTGAGAGGAGACTCAATGTGTGGGTCTTTTACATTGGAGATGATGCGCACGCACGCACGCACGCACGCACGCACGCACACACACACAGTCTACCCTGGCGTTGGTTGTGATTACACAGTACTGTGCAGATGGGGGAGGGTTGGTACACAGCAGCATCTGAACTACAGAGTCATAATCAGGATCACTGTTAAACTGTTAACTGTCATTCAGTCACAGTATAGTGACTATTTATCTCTTAACTTTACTCACGTTGACATAGTAGCATATACCGCTGTACTATACTGACTATAGGTTTTGTGTGTGTGTGTGTGTGTGCGTGTGTGCGTGCGTGCGTGTGCTCATGGCTGGTCATTTCCTTGAAAGGCAAATCAGATAGAAAGGAAACCACAGCAAAGGGAATTGTCAGGTAAGGCTACTTTAAACTGTTTACGTCTGTGACGCTTATCTATTACGCAACTGAAGAATCCCCAGTGTTCATTTATCCATTTGTCAGTTTCAGACAGCGTGCAATTGTAACCAAATGGACATTTACGGGTCCAAATGGGACACAGATGGACCTGTGGACAGATACAGGCATGACGTGAATTGAGTTCCTATTGTTTCTATATTGACAATGTTTACCACGGCCTCCAATCCCATACGCTCCATACTGTGTCCTGATGTTCAGGACCACCTTTTCACTGAAACCTTTACTGGAACATCCACACACCACATATACAGAAGTCAAAGTGTACACTTAAGTTCACAATAACTACATACCGGTAGTCTTTGATCTAATTCTGTTCCAGTGTACCGTCCATGTAGTGGCAATGTTCCCGAGCGGGACTGTGCACAAAATGGTAAATGGTGCATTTATATAGCGCCTTTATCCAAGGCGTTTTACAGAGGTTGTGACACATTCACACACCGATGCCGGGGGAAACTATGCAAGGCACCAAGCTGCAAAACCTTGCTCTTTCCAATAATGCCTCCTAAAAGCCCTACTTGGGAGTCTGCCAGCACTGATCTTCAGGAGGAAGACCACACCTTCAAATAATAAAATCGTTAAATGACCCTGCTTCTCCTCACTCTATCTGCAGTACCATGGTAACTGATAGCTTTCCACCCAAACTCCTCGTATGACTTCGTATGACTTCGTATCTCGCCCCAGTCACCTGCACACAAGCCGCTTCTGTGTTTTTCCGCCGACCGATTTAAAAGTAATTGTTAGGTATTTTCTGTGGTTTTGTGGGTGATGGTCATGAAGTCCTTTGGGCCTTTTAATCTTATGGCGTCTAGTTAGTAAGAATTATTATTGCACTGTCTGTCTCGCTCTGCGAGCCTGCCCTGCATGTAACTGACCTTGACGGCCGGGCGCTCCGTTATCAGCTCGTTGCCATAGCCACCTGCCCAGCCTCTGTGCTTTCCCGGACTATACTTGAGTTATGAACTACAAGTCATTCAAAACTACATATCCCATGCATTGATTAAGAGGCTTCTCGGTTTGCCACGTCCGTCTATACATTGTCCTCCATTTTGAGTAAAGAAGTATAAATACTGTCTCTCATTTTGAGACAGGAGGAGAGACCATTTTCCACCAGACCCTTTGGGGTCTGGGTGAATCTGATATTGTAAATATCTATATGCTGTATGTGAATCCTTTTCTTTCTCTCATGAATCAATATAAAATATGGCTAAAACCTCACTTTGAATTGGACTTCCCTTCTGTGGTGGACTCAGGTAACATTTTGGTATTTATAAGGTAATTCTCCTAGAGTAACATTGTTCATATTGGCTATTTACTTAAAGTATCCTGGTTAAAGCTAAGCAAATATATATTGTAATTCGATTACTTCTAAAAGTATCTCTAGAGTTCCGGTGTTCCAGGAGCTCTCTCAGCTCTCAGCTCCCAGCTCTGCTGTCGAAGCTATTTATACTAACTATTTTAATACAGTCCTTGGTAAAGCATATGGTGTAAAAATACCCATCAGTAATCTTTACATACCATGGACCATATGAGCAAGACGCCATCAGCTGTGATCTTCTTTTAAACGCAGATTCTGGTGACACTTCAATTTTATTTCTTTTAGACTTTAGCTGTGCATTTGACACAGTTGATCATGATATTTTAATTGAACGTCTTAGAAACCTGGTCGGCATAAACAACACTGCACTAGAGTGGTTCCAATCATATCTAACGGATAGGAGCTTCCCCGTAGCAATTGGGGAGGCCTCCTCTTCTCAAGCTCCTTTTAAATGTGGCGTCCCACAGGGATCGATTCTGGGTCCTCCACACTCCACCCTCCCATTCCACTCTGAACTCTGCACTCTTTTTATACAAACATTACACACTCAGCCGGCAACCTGGGTGTTGTCTTTGACCCTGACATCTCCTTTATCACCCAAGTCACCAAAGTTGTCCAGTCCTGTCCAGATTAGGAACATTGCTAAAATAAAATCATTTTTGTCACATGCAGACCTATAAACTGTTACACTCCTTCATGTCCTCACGACTAGATTATTGCAACTCTTTCTATTCCGGTATGAACAAAAGAATATATAGCACGTCTCCAGATACGTGAGAAAACGTGAGCATATCACACCAATCCTGGCTACCCTACATTGGCTCCCTGTAAGCTACAGAATCGATTTCAAGATTTTATTGATCACTTTCAAAGCCTTACATGGACTAGCTACATCACGGACATGCTAAAACCCCACAGGCCGGTGTGCAGCCTCAGATCTGCAGATAGGGCCCTTCTAGTTCCACCCATAACTCACCTAGGCTCTGGAATGCCCTCCCCTTGGCTCTCAGGCATGCGGAGACAGTGCCCGCTTTTAAACATCTTTTAAAAACACACCTGTATGTCAAGTGCTTTTCCTAATTCAGTTTTATATGTATGTGTGTATATGTATGTAGGCCTATGTGTTTGTATATGTATACATATATGTTTACGTGTATGTATGTATATATTTATTATTTTTTCTTTGATGTGTTTTGATGTGATTCTATGCTTTGTTATTTCTGATGTTCTTGATGTTGTTTTTGATTGTTGTTTCTAACCTGTCTGTAAAGCACTTTGTAATGTCATGACCTGGCTCTAGGCCATAACAAAAAGGAGGAAGACACAGCTTTTAAAAGTGCACAAACCAATATTTATTTACAATATAAACAACTTAATCATGTGGGGTGTGTTAATCAGTGAAATCAGTAGTGTAGGTGAGACTGAGTGGATGTGTGGTAAATGTAGTGTGGGGTGTTGAATGGTGCAAACCAAAGGCTAAACTAAAAGTGTTGCTGCCAACAGGAAGAGAGAGAGAGGGTGAGTGTGGCAAACGCCCAGTCCTTATAGAGCACACTGGGAATACTGGCCAGGTGCTCCCAATGTACTGATTGGCACCCCAACCTGCAGGCCTTGTGGAGACAGGTAGAGTAGGCAGCACAGACCCTGGTAGGCCAAGCTACAGGGGGCTGTGACACCCTCCCCCTACAGAACGAGGACCCTTATAGGGACCGAGATGAACTAGCAGCCAAAATATAAACATGAGAGAAAACACTTATAACTCACAAATATTACCAACACAATAAACCAAATACCAAGTCAACATTTTTAGAAAACCAAGTGTGACAAAAGTATTTGCCTCAAATACCCTCTGGTCTAACCAATTCCATCCTAGCATACCAGGCCTTCCCCTCAGCAACCAAGATTAAACCTAGGATTCATGGAGCGTTTAAGAGGAGATGTACGTGGACCAAAAGCCAGATCAGACCGAAAAGACCAGTATATGAGACCAAACCCAGACCACATTGTCCAAAATGCAAGGCACCCTGCAGAGGGCATCCGCCACTACATTCTCAACCAAGTTGATAGCTACAATGTCCAGTCAAATTTGAACACGGTCAACCTGAAAAGCCTGGGTGGCAGCTCCCCTCCCATTTAACCAGGACTGCGCATGGACACCAAATCGATCCAGTGTTGCCCCAACCAACCTCCCTCCCCAACCGACCCATATGTCAGAAGGAAAGGGGGAAACAGAACACTGTCTCCCAGCCATGCCGGCCTGGTGAGACAAATATCCTACATTGAAGTCTGGACAGGGTAATATACAAAATCTACACCTCCCAGCTATCTACAGCCTGGCAGAAACAACACTCTGCCTCCCATTCACATATTCACTCACTGACCTAAAGCTTCCACACATGGAGCTCTCCAAGTCAGCTACAACAGCCCTACTTTAGGTACTGACAATACTGGACCACACTGTAATGAATGCCATTACAACAAGGGGAAATCAATTAGGACATGATGTGACCATTTAAATAACACCACACTTTTTCATTAGCCTATAATTCACTTCAAAGGCTTTACCATATCTTGCCATATATAAAAAAAATAACCCCAAACAAAATTCCCACAGTAACCAATGCTCTCTCTCTCTCTCTCAACAAATGTGTGTGCTTCAAGACAAGGCAAAGTGCTGACAGTGAATCTAGGACATGTATTAAGCCCAACCAAGTGAGTGTGTTCCCCCTAACTCAGCTACCTAGCCAATACTAAACTGACTCAACTTGCCCTGGTCTTCAGTGGCCCTCCTGAGTCCCCCATATCGACAAGGCATCCCAGTGGCACCACCCTGTCCCATCTTTTGTGGAACTAAAAGAAAACAAAAAAATACAGTGAGACCCAAAAGGGGACCCACCGTTATGCCCACAGGGAACACAACTCAACCAACAGCATAACACCACATGTCAACACCTACCCTGACCTCTCAGCATCACACCAAAAACCATGTTTATCAAATCCTGACGACAACATACAATACACTATATGTAAATTACAACCAAACTTTCAATATAACCAGCAACCAAAATACTTAAACCAAACAAAAATCACTTTCTTACCGTGCACTTCCTCCAACCACTGTGACCAGCTTCATCCAGGCTTCAAACCAAAACAGGAAATCACACTACCTGCTCAAAAGAATGTCACAGCTAAACCAAATCTAAAATAACCCAAGTTCAATACGAGCCCCCAGTTTGTCATGACCTGGCTCTAGGCCATAACAAAAAAGGAGGAAGACTTTTAAAAGTGCACAAACCAATATTTATTTACAATATAAACAACTTAATCATGTGGGGTGTGTTAATCAGTGAAATCAGTAGTGTAGGTGAGACTGAGTGGATGTGTGGTAAATGTAGTGTGGGGTGTTGAATGGTGCAAACCAAAGGCTAAACTAAAAGTGTTGCTGCCAACAGGAAGAGAGAGAGAGGGTGAGTGTGGCAAACGCCCAGTCCTTATAGAGCACACTGGGAATACTGGCCAGGTGTTTCCAATGTACTGATTGGCACCCCAACCTGCAGGCCTTGTGGAGACAGGTAGAGTATAGGAAGCACAGACCCTGGTATGCCAAGCTACAGGGGGCTGTGACAGTAACTTTATGTTTGGAAAGGTGCTATATAAATTAAATTGATTCATTCATTCATTCCTGTATTCCAGCGATGACATCCTTACCTTGACTCCCAGCACCTTGAGCGAGATCAAACACATCACGTCTAAGGACAGTGGATATCGGTCACCTCGATGTATTCATTCAAACAGAATGTGTCCTTTGGGAACAGAATGTGTCCTTTGGGGGGTCTGCGTCTACTACATGTAGACGGAGACCATGCCAGGAATGCCATATCATTCCATGCCAGGAATGATGCAACAACCTACAAGACAGGCTCCAGGGTAACGCCAGGGCTCCACCGGGCGCGTTGCGTCTCCGTCGCGTGCGTCAAAAAACGAACCGGGGCAATTTTAATGGTGACGGAGACGTGACGCAACGCGGGCAGTGGAGCCACCCTTCATTGATTAAAAAGGGAACATTCTGTGACTGAGACGCGACCCGGACGCGCCCAGTGGAGCCCTGGCGTAACAACGCCTCCCAGAATCATCATCACCTATTCTCCGATCACACCACCAACCCTTCACTGACGGTGCGGTTACCTGCCAAAATTGTGGTTGTATTGGAGGTAGTATTCATACTTCCACACTGAGTAAACTCTCACAGAACTTATTACACACCACCACATTAAAACCCTTCCTCTGTGTGGGAGTTTCTTCAGAAAGGAAACGTTGAAACTCAAGGTGTGAAACTCCCACACTCCCTGGTTTGGTGATTCTTCAGAAAGGAAACGTTGAAACTCAAGGTGTTAATCACCAAACCAGGTTATTTTCCTACATGCTAGATTTGTCATGGCCTGAGACGTACCTTGTGAGGACCAAATGTAGAGTTTGAGAAAGAGAAAGCATGAGGTTCTTACAAGAGAGCGACTGTACGTGCAGGCCAACATGCAGTGTTGCATGCGTGTGTGTGTGTGTGTGTGTGTGTGTGTGTGTGTGTGTGTGTGTGTGCGCGTGCGTTGCTTGCATGCGTGTGTGTTTGTCTAGAGGCTGTTTTCACAGCACAGTGGGTAGCATGGAGCCTTGATGGCTCGAGTGACTGACCTCAGTTCAACCGTGGTAACACTTCATGGGTTCTATATTATAAGTTGTCCTTTTCACAGACTCTAGTTTACCTTCGTCAGTTATCATTGTTTCGTCACTCACCTGCATGTGTGACATTGTACATTTCTCTACCATGATGCTGCACTATGAGCGACTAAGCAAAAAAGTCCCCTTCCAACAGATCAGCTGAGGCATGCGGTTATGCGCTGACAATATACAGTCACACGCCCTTCTCATATTTAGAAGTGAAACATTGCTTGGCCTCTCAGAATGAATCTATCAGGCATCATTTCAAACTGCGGAACCGTTGAAAATTATGTTGATTACTGAGATTTTGTCACTCCCCATTTTTGTGGCGGCGCGTGATTTATTTCTTAACTCAATTTTCTTTCCATCTCTCAGCTGCCTCAGAGCTGTAGAGCGTTGATGAAGGCCAGCGCATAAATTAATGTACTGTAATTACAATAGAACGCATATAGTTTACACTTTTTTAAGTGCTTTTTACATGAATGTCGAGCAAATCCAATCATATGCACTGTTGATGACCATGTTTTGATGCTTAAGTTTTAGCTCTTCAGCAGAGCATGGCTGAAATGTCTACTCTATAAGAGTGGAGGAGAGTCAAAATACTCATTCCACATACAAATAATCTTAAACATAAGGCTCATTTTGCTAACATTTGGACAAGAAACAATACTGAAGTGTCAGCTATTCTTCATTTAGCTGGAAACCCCCATACAATATATACGTACTGTATATAGACCAACAATGACCACTCTTTGTATACCTGACTTTTACAACATTGTTGTAATATTTAATATTATGTCTGCATGGAAATGTCAGTGGATTCATCAGTGAGTTACTGCTTGCGATTTCCTAATGGCGTACCATATATCACTGCTCCGTTTGTTTAATGCAATAAAGCAGGATTTATCTCCCCAGCTGATGGAAGCCAAGCTGAGAGGTGTGTGGTGCAGCCAACAGGCCTGAGAGGTGTGTGGCGGGGCCAACAGGGTTGCACAATTGCTGTTTTCTTTCAACGTACGAGAGGTGAATAACAACCATCTGAGGTGTTTTCATCTGCATAGAGCCAGTTAAACCACATCCTCAGTACACTTTGCACTTTTATGTGCATGCACACACAAACCACGCACGAGAGCAAGAATGCACCTGGTGTGTGCATGTACGTACGTGTGTGCGTGCGTGCGTGCATGTGCGTGCATGTGTGCGTGTGTCCTGTTTCTTTTAATGTTATTCTCCTTACTAACCAAACCACTCACCAACAATACCCAGAAAACCTCAGCCCCTCACACTGAGTGAGTTGCTGCGATATATCTGTGCACAGAACAGGCTGTGCAGTGTGCACAGGAGAAGAAGAAGAAATATAGCACTATACTATAGGCCTAATACGTATTTGTACTGAACAACATCTTCAAGCTATATCAAACCATTTTCAATATTCTTTACCAATGTGGTACTGCAGAAATCAATATACCAGCATTGCTACAGTATGTAGTAAAATCATGCATCATGATTGTCTTCAGTCAGAGCCTGCATTCAATCATGCATTGTTTCTTATGTCAAATGTCCTGCCTCTCGTTGTTTAGAATGTTGTAGATGTGAGGTATTGCCAGCCATGTAAGTCGGGGGAGGTTAAGCTATACAGTATACAGCAACGAACGAGAAGAGCGTGGTGCGTGTCAGCGAGCGAGTTAAGGCTGCCATTTTGAATCTCCATGACCGAACAGGGTGAAATCTACGCGGCGGAGTCAGTGACCAAATAATGTCCGCTGTTCCAACAACACAAGGGCCCCCTTGACCATGCAGAGGACGACGGGGCAATAGAAAAGAACGTTTGTATGTATATACCGGGCAGCTCCAAAGAAGTGAATGTGCATATATAGACCCCTCTGTTTCCTTGAAATGACCTCCCCAGTGTTGTAAAAAATACAAAATATATAAAAAAAGAATATGTGCTTTGTGAATGTGCCTAGCCTCCAGTATAACAGGAAGTATGTTTTTAATAACATTTTGATGGTGTGTTTGTGGATGTGTATAGAAACGTTTCAGCCCCGGCGTGACCCAAAGCAGAGAGGGACCCAAACTATAGAAACT
Organism: Protomyctophum parallelum; assembly: GCF_964188405.1. Classification (NCBI taxonomy): domain Eukaryota; kingdom Metazoa; phylum Chordata; class Actinopteri; order Myctophiformes; family Myctophidae; genus Protomyctophum; species Protomyctophum parallelum. The sequence continues at coordinate 10,912,105 of NC_139701.1, read as the reverse complement.
ATAGTGAAAATAGGAATTTTTAGGATGATGGATTTCTTCATGATATTACTGTGAAAAAAAACAAAAAAAAACATTGGATTTTGTTATTAATTCATGACGTTGAAAGTTTAGCTTTTTCCGGGAATGTTTTTCGGAAAATGTTTTGAAAAAAATACAATAATTCATATTACTGGAAAGAAAAAAAAAGAAAAAACATTGGATTTTGTTATTAATTCGTGACGTTGAAAGTTTAGCTTTTTCCGGGAATGTTTTCGGAAAATGCTTTGAAAAAAATACAATAATTCAAAACCAAACATATAGGAAACTAAAACTAAAAAGTGGGCCCATATTACGATGTGTCCCGACCCAGTGTGTGGGAACCAGTGATGGTAGAGACGGTGCGTATTGGAATGCAGGCTGTCCTTTGATGCCCAGCAGACTGTGAGCCATGCAGAGAGACACATAGCAGGGCCAGCCAGCCAGCCAGCCAGCCAGCCAGCCAGCCAGCCAGCCAGCCAGCCAGCCAGCCAGCCAGCCAGCCAGCCAGCCTGCCAGCCAGCCTGCGCGCCGTGTGGCCAAGTGTCTGTCCACAAACACGCAGAGAAACAGTAAGGCTTGACCAAACACTCACTTTTTGCCAGCATGTTATTTTACAAGCCCAATCGTCACTCTTTCTCTCTCTCTCTCTCTCTTTCCATCTCTCTCTCCTTTTCACTGTCCACAGTGTCAGTGGAACATGTCCATTCTAGTGACAGAGTGCTGGTTAGTGGTTTGGTTTGGGGACACGACCCCATGCAGCACCTGCTGTTTGTGTGTTTGGAATCCGCTGCCAAGGAGGAAGTGGACTGGGCTCCATGCAGAAAGAAACCCTCATGATCTCAGAGACACTCTCATAAAACGAAGGCCTATAACTATCCGGTCCCGTATATTATACACTTATTATACGCTTGTATTTCCTACCTTAGTGTATACGACTCCCTTAACTCAGAGGCCTAGTTTATAGACCAGAGATCTGGGACATTTGAAGCCTGATTTATCTCACAGTATACGTTGTGGATGCGACTATCAGCTATTAGCGGCCATGACACCGTCACACCACAAAGCATAGTAATATTATGTGGAGATGAATCACACCGGTCGACCTGAATTACCCACAAGAGTGTAAATGGACTCTTACAAGTGCATTTTTACACTATCAGAGTTACATTAGCAGAGAGGATATGTATTCTGTGTCATTGTTTTATTTGTTTATAAAGAAAAAAAGAAGAAATAGAGGCAGATGCGAAAGAAATTGAGATCTTGAAAGAGAGAGGTGAGTGTAGCCCCCACAGCCAAGACCCAGCCCGCAACAGCCCTGCATGCCAATCGGGCTCAGCTCTATTGGCACGGTTGGTCTGGGGAGTGGGAGACCCGGGTTCAATCCCCGCTTCCGCGTAATGCTATACATGAGCATACAGTATGTGTTGACCTTCACACACACACACAGACATAACCACACACACGAACACAAACACAACACACCCCGTGCTCTGAGCTCCTCCACCTGTCAGCCCATATAGATATAGAGCGCCACCACCACCACCACAAGGAGTTGAAGAGGTGAGCGGGTGGCTCTGCAGCCACTCAGGGCTTTCAAGCAGCAGGTGGTGCATGTATGGTGGCTTCTCTGAAGGTGCAAGACGTCTCTCTCTCTCTCTCTCTCTCTCTCTCGCTTTCTCTCTCTCTAGAAACGGAGAAAAAGAAAAAGGAAACACTGCCGTTATAGAGAGGGCTTTTAACGCATTCTGACCGGGCACCCATTTTGGTGTTAGCATCATGTCATGCTTTAGCTATTTTTGAAAAATCGAAGAACGACTGACATTTTTAGAATCT
>NC_139701.1:10895254-10905254 GCF_964188405.1 Protomyctophum parallelum | reverse complement strand
CGTACGTACCTATGTGCTTTTTTCACCTCAGAAACATCGCCAAACTTAGAGCAATAGTCTCACACACGGAACTGGAACAAATTATCCATGCATTTGTTTCCTCAAGGCTTGATTATTGTAACTCTCTTTTCACCTGCTTAAATAAAACCACCATGGACCGCCTCCAAATGATCCAAAATGCTGCAGCCAGACTACTCACTAGGTCCAGCAAATTCTGCCACATCACTCCAATCCTGGCCTCCTTGCATTGGTTTCCGGTGAACTTCAGGGTTCAGTTCAAGGTACTTGTGCTCACCTTCAGAGCGATGCATGGTCAGGCCCCTGGCTACTTGATTGACCTGGTACCTCGTTATGTGCCCAGAAGGGCCCTTAGGTCTGCAAATCAGGGTCTATTAGACCCACCCTCCACCAAACTAAAAACTAAAGGTGACAAATCATTTCAGGCCGTAGCAGCCAAACTTTGGAATGCTCTCCCACTAGCACTGAGATTTTCCTCCTCTGTGGGCATTTTTAAAAATAGCCTCAAAACATTTCTTTTTAAACAAGCTTTTGTGGATGGTTCAACCTGAACTTAATTAACCTACCTTTTGTTTTATGATGTACATTATGATGGTCATATTGTTGTCCTGTTGAGCTGAATTGTACAGCACATGTTTTACCTGCATTGTTTTGCTTATTTACCTTAGTTCTGTATTTCTATTGTATGTAAAGCACTTTGTGAGTCCTCTCTGTGAAAGGTGCTATATAAATAAAATGTACTTACTTACTTACGTGTGCGTGTGCTATTACCCCCCGCTGCATACCACAGTGGTAGGCCACACCTGCCACAGCGCTCAGTGTTGCTGAGGTCTGGAAACGGGGACAGCACGAACTTGAACCTGACTTCAATCTGTTGATCAATCAGTAAACAGAATACCACACATACAGTAGATATACACACACACCGTACTGCAGTGGTTCATACAGTAGATATACGCACACACCGACACCGTACTGCAGTGGTTCTCACACCTGTTCATGCCAACGACTCTCAAATTGATTTGACCATCTGAAAAGCTTTTGTGCCAGGGGAGTAGATTTATGGTAAAATAATAATTTAAAAAATGACATTTTTTACATTACATTTGATACATTTTCGATTTATTCCGACTATTTTTGAATAGTCAGCGTATATGATTGGATAAAGTGGATAAAATTATTGTTTGTGACGCATATGAACACATTTTGCTGGTACCCACCCAAGGACCCCTGGGCAGTCACCGGTCCCCCTGGGGACCCCCTGGTACCCACCCAAGGACCCCGGGCGGTCACCGGTCCCCCTGGGGACCCCCTGGTACCCACCCAAGGACCCCTGGGCAGTCACCGGTCCCCCTGGGGACCCCCTGGTACCCACCCAAGGACCCCGGGGCGGTCACCGGTCCCCCTGGGGACCCCCTGGTACCCACCCAAGGACCCCGGGCGGTCACTGGTCCCCCTGGGGACCCCCTGGTACCCACCCAAGGACCCCGGGCGGTCACCGGTCCCCCTGGGGACCCCCTGGTACCCACCCAAGGACCCCGGGGCAGTCACCGGTCCCCCTGGGGACCCCCTGGTACCCACCCAAGGACCCCGGGGCAGTCACCGGTCCCCCAAGGACCTTAACCACTTAAAACTTGGTGGAGTCCCTCAGGGCTCAATACTAGTCACTTTACTGGTTTTGCTCTACATTAAATATCTTTGCTGAAAATAGCAAGTCTTCCGGATCACAGTGTGTCACAATGCCACGCATTGTGAAAGCTTTCCTCAGATATACGGATGTGAAAGTTGAATTTCCGTGAAGGGAAAGTTTTCCCCAGAAAACGGATGCTGGGCTTTAAGGGGTTAAACTTAAGCCCTGTGCTATTCCAAAGAAATGTAAGCTCAAAAGGTGTTACGATGCGTGGTAAGCTTGTAGATCTAAAAGGTGTTACGATGCGTGGTAAGCTTGTAGATCTAAAAGGTGTTACGATGCGTGGTAAGCTTGTAGATCTAAAAGGTGTTACGATGCGTGGTAAGCTTGTAGATCTAAAAGGTGTTACGATGCGTGGTAAGCTTGTAGATCTAAAAGGTGTTACGGTGCGTGGTAAGCTTGTAGATCTAAAAGGTGTTACGATGCGTGGTAAGCTTGTAGATCTAAAAGGTGTTACGATGCGTGGTAAGCTTGTAGATCTAAAAGGTGTTACGATGCGTGGTAAGCTTGTAGATCTAAAAGGTGTTACGATGCGTGGTAAGCTTGTAGATCTTTAAAAGGTGTTACGATGCGTGGTAAGCTTGTAGATCTAAAAGGTGTTACGATGCGTGGTAAGCTTGTATGTAGATTTTTATACATGTGCTTGTAGATCTTTAAAAGGTGTTACGATGCGTGGTAAGCTTGTAGATCTTTATACATGTGCTTGTAGATCTTTAAAAGGTGTTATGATGCGTGGTAAGCTTGTAGATCTTTATCTATCTATCTATCTTTTAATAGAATTAAGGGCTCCATCTTGCGCCACCCTTATCCCTAAACTAATTATTTTTTTACTATTTTGAAAATCATTTAAAAAATTGTTCAACTAGCCGATCTGTTTGTAGATCAGCTATTTTAACTATTTTAAAAGGTTTTTTTTTAATAGTAAAAAATGGCTTTGAGCACTTGGAAAGGCGCTATAAAAATGCAATTCATTATAAGGGAAGATATAGCCCTAAGCCTCTAAATTGTGAATTGATTTTTACATTTTAAGCTATAATGACATGCTCATACACAGTAAGATCCTCATCACCGCGTACTGTATGCTGCAGAGCACAGAGGGTTCAAAGGTCATGACCTTCCCGTATAGAATGTTGTGACTAACGGTTTTCGATTGAGGCGGAGGAGGAGAACACACTGGATTGTTGTGGTAGAGTGACCACAATATTGCATCAGAACTACACACACACGCACGCACGCACACACCACACACACACACACACACACACACACACACACACACACACACACACACACACACACACCATTCATCTGTGAATCATCCTCCCTACATGAGGTGACTTCTTTTTCATTGTAATAATGTCTGAGAATAATAATCATGAACTTCCCCCCCCAAAGGCAAGGGGTCAGTGAGTCCAGTCTCCATTCTCCAAAGTCCAGTGAAAGGTTATAATCATTTTTCATTATATAGTTTAGTTTTAGTTGGTCAGACATTTTATTTTTCTAATTTAGTTCGCTTTAGTTCGTTTTTAGAGTGGGTTTGCTGGTTTTTATTTCGTTTTTATTTTGGTGAAAATGCTTTTTGTACTTTGGCTTATACATGGTGAGGTATAGGATTAAAAAAGTTCAGAGTAAGTATTGTGTAATAAAAACTAAAAAAAGCATTTAAAAATATAAACTCGGCATTTTTCTCCACTTTGTTTTTTTATCATCTTTTTAACCTAAACTTAACAAAATCAACAGCCAATAAAGGGCCCCAGGAGCCCTTTTAGGGCGTCAAACCTAGTACTGCGCGGTCCAATTTCCCCAATGACTAATTTGTCCCTGCGGTGTGTGTGTGTAGCGCCCCCAAAAATGTGCCCAAATGACAAAAGCGTTGGTATTCAACCCTTAGCTTTGAGTTGCTTAGTGGATTGGATGATTACACTCTCCCACAGTAATAAGGAAAAAAAAACAACACCATTTTTACACTCAGTGTTATGGAACTCAGTAGCGTGTGGAGGATCCAAAAGGAGCCACAAAGACATTTCCTCCTCATGCAGGTCACCCACCATGCACACTTTGCTGTGGGATGGCATCACATTCCTCAAGCAGGTTCTGTTGCAAGTCATCCAATGTGGTTCTGTTGGTCACGAACAGCACATACTGTACACAGCCCAAGCTGATCCCACAAAGTGTTCACTTGGGTTGAGGTGTGGACTCCTCACGGCAGGCCATTTCATCCTCTCCACTCCCACATTCTGGAAGTACTCATGTGTCATGATCCTGGCTCTGTGAGAGCGAGTAACTATAGTAACTATAGTAACAAAAGTTTTCAAATAATTGCATTGGAGTAAAAGTACAATATTTGCCTCCAATATGTAGTGGAGTAGAAGTAAAAGTATTGGAAATTGAAAATACTCAAGTAAAGTACAATTACCTAAAAATTGTACAACCAAGACCACTGTCACCGAACACACACAACAACACATGTGATTATATTATGGGCCCATTTCCCAATAATCATGACTCAAACAGGCACTCCGGTCCTACACTTCCCCTTCTTGAGATTCGAAGCCCCCTTTTTCTGTGGAATTTCTTTACCCCACTATATATGTCATACCGCGTATATAGCATACAGACAGACAGTGCTGTTTTAAAGAAATGTTCTTCGACTAAACCCTTTTTCCCTGACTAAAACTAAATAAAAACTAGACTCAAATGTTAGGGAGGGACTAGTGGACAAGAGATCCAGTTTTATGCTAGGTTGCATGCTGAAAATAGCAGATCTACAAGCTCACAACGCGTCGCAGCGTGCAACGTGTTGTGAGCTTGTAGATCTGATATTTTCAGCATGCAACCAAAGTGTAAAATCTGCCATTACAATGATATCAAGGCCTGTCAAAACACATTTTAGACTAAAATCTTATGACATTTAGTCGCCTGGAGATCGCTTGTTGACGGCCTATGCCCCAGAAGGGGCATTAGGCGTAAGTAAGTAAGTAAAATGAGACTAAAACAAAAATAAATTTATTCAAAAGACGACTAAAACTAAAATCTGTCAAAATGCTGTCAAAAACAACACTGCAGTGCAGTCAGATCCTAATGATGAAAACGGTACCGTCAGTGACGTCATACTGTATATCATGTGAGTGTTAAAGGCGTTTCCTCCAACTCCAAACGCATGTTTCCACTGACCCACAGCGAGAGGAATGTAACTGTAACCGAAAATAACCAGGCATAAAAGCACACTCAGGTGCTGCACCTTCATAAAGAGCTTTTAAAGATGGCATAATCTGACCCTTGATCTCTACAATTCTCTCTCTCTCTCTCTCTCTCTCTCTGTGTCTCTCTCCCACCTGTTCGTCCCTCTCCAGGGGAGCATTCTAACAGGTGCCATGCATGCGTACGACTCTCCCCCTGGAACAACACGACGTCGGTGATGCTTTGCCCCCAGTTAAGTTAAAGCTCAGCGAGGCAATGAGAGCTGCCGAGGACAGAGAGGGATGGAGAGAGCTGGTCAACAGATCGTCTGTGGTCGCCCCAACGACCCTCCGGGGTTACGGGATAGGTGAGGTGAGGAAGTCAAAGCGGTGCGTTTCAACCAGTGGGTCCATCAGGGGACTATCAAAGTCAAAGTCAAAGTTATACGATTTGTCACACACTTTACCGCAGTGAAATTTGTTCTCTGCATTTGACCATCTCTTGGAGAATCTAATCATTTGATTAGTAGATTTGACCCCCCCAATCCAACCCTTTGATGCTGAGTGCCAAGCAGGGGGGCATTGGGTCCCATTTTTACAGTCTTTGGTATAAACCGGCCGGGGTTCGACCTCCCAGTTTCAGGGCGGACACTCTAACCACAAGGCCACTGTCTGGTGTAATCAGTGGTGCTTGAGGGGGTTCCAGGGTGGTCCCCATGCAGCTAAAGGATGGAGAGTCGCTAACCAAATGGACCCTTAATAGAATGACCCCGCCCCCCTGTCAAAAACAGCTAAAATCCCTAAGACGAAAGAAAGCAACAAATGAAAGAAAATGAACACTCATCTTTTACTTTCTCTAATAACAACCTAAAACATGAACCTTGGTTGAAAAAAACCAAAGTTGTCCTTTAATGCTTTGAAAAGTTCAAAGCAATCACTTACTTCAATATAGAAAGTGAAGAAGTAGAAAGTGGACAAAAGTACAGAGATGGCCATGGAAATAGTAACAATAATACACTTGACTTTTAAAGTAATTAGTTACAAATTGCTCTCAGGGTTGAGGACATCGCAACATGCTTCTTTTAAAACCATGTCACGAGTTCACGTTGATTGAATGTCAAACCCCTCTCCCACAGCGTTAAAGGACAACTTTAGTTTTTTTCAACCAAGGTTCATGTTTTAGGTTGTTATTAGAGAAACTAAAAGATGAGTGTTCTTTTTCTTTTCATTTGCTGCTTTCTTTCGTTTTAGGGATTTTAGCTGTTTTTGACAGGGGGGCGGGGGCATTCGAGCATGCATGGGGCTAAATATGTATTTTTTTACAACATTTTATAGCGATTTATTTTTTAATTATTTACTAGTCCTAATAAACCCCTGGAAATTTCATCTGGCCACAAAACATCACGAGATCTACTGAATGTGTCAAACTGACATTGAGCCTATGACACAGTGTGGCTTCCCCCCAGTAGGCTACCTTCACATTCAGTAGATCCTGTGATTTATTTGTGGCCAGATGTAATTTCCTGGGGTTTATTAGGGCTATAGTAAATAATACAAAAATAAATCTCCATAATATTTTGTAAAAAAATACATATTTAGCACCATGCTCGAATGCCCCCGCCCCCCTGTACAAAACAGCTAAAATCCCTAAAATGAAAGAAAGCAGAAAATGGAGAAAAAAATAACACTCATCTTTTACTTTCTCTAATAACAACGTAAAACATGAACCTTGGTTGAAAAAAACTAAAGTTGTCCTTTAAATGGAGAATAAATAATGGGCCTAGAGATATGAAAAAGGTTTGAAAACCACTGAGTTAAATAAGGATGGAGCCACAATGAGAGCAGCATGGCAGCTCTAAGCCGAGTCTCATTCATTCCCTCCACGCCGCTGGGCTGGCACACTCCTGTATCGGCCCACGATGGATGGCAGTGTGCCTGATGAGAGAGAGAGAGAGAGTTGGCGGGCCTCCAGTCTCCATGCCATGGAGGTCTGCCAAAATGTTGTGAATAGGGGGCAAGTTTTTTTTGGACATGTTTATATGTGTGAGAGTGTGTGTGCTGTGCGTGTGTGCCTGTGCGTGCATACACACACACACACACACACACGTCTGTAATTGCGCAATGGTTGTATATTTCAAGGTAAGGCTGTTGTTAGCCTTTTCTTTTTTAAAGTCAGCGATGAAATACTGTATACGGTAATCGACGCTTCTTTCTCTGTGGTTGTTAAAGCGTTGATGAGTTTTACAGACGCACGCACGCACACTGCAGTGTGACCTGGGTGAGTGCTTTACATGTGTCAGTGAGGACAGTGAGGTCGGTAAGGATTAGTCAGCCTGACCAGTTAAAATTCCTGCTGGCCAGGTGCTGCTCTATAAACGCACACACAAAGGCCCGTTAGGTTGCCCACACGACCAGCATACACATAGGTATATACAGTACATGCACAAGGCACGCACGCACGCACGCACACACACACACACTCGCGCGAGCGCTTGTGGATGCATACGCAGTACAATTTTAACTGTTTTAACCATTAATCATTTTTATTAGAAAGAAACCCTTAAAAAAATCGGAATAAATAAATAAACTAAAACTAAACAAGCAAATACAAACCCTCCCACCCAACCCATTCCCCCCCAAAATAAATGAAATTGACAGTAAATAACAAGGTACAATGAAGAGGAAGTGTAAAAAGAGAGACACACACGCACGCACACGCACACCAGTCAAAAGTGCATCGGAGGAGACGACAGCATAATTATGTGATACGCTTATTGGGCCACACTTTCCAGTTATTTCTTTGTGGCTTTTGCCTTAATTTTATATTTTTTTATGGAGGGACAGAAGTGTAGGCTGACAGGAAATGGGGAGAGAGATGGGGGGGGGTGAAATGCAGTAAAGGCCGTCGGGATCGGGAGTCGAACCCGCGACACACTGCCAGACTGGATTACCAGCCAAGGTGCCTGGACCGCTGAGCCACGGTCCAGGCCACATTTTACAGTTTTAAGTGAACCACTTTGTTGTACGTCACATCAAGCTCCCTCAGAATGCGTCACGCAGCACGCCAGCAGATCTGCTAGTTTGGCCGAATGTTGCTCTATTTTCTATCGAATGTTGGCCTTTATTCATGGAATGTTGGACTATACCGCAGTATGACATGCCTATAAGGACTCTAGGGTTCAGTTAATTCTGGGAGCGGGAAAATAGACCCAAACTAGAAAAAGTGCCCTTCTGGGCACAGGTCTCCACCAGGATTTCTTCCTCAGCCTAGTGGGAATATGCTTGCACAGTTTCATCGCAATCGGACGCTGTGTTGAGGAGTTGTGGCAATTTGTACAAAGCGGGCTACTCCTGAAAACTGTAGGAGCCAAGCGTGGCCAATCAGGATGGAATATGAGAAATCAAACAAACCTGCCTTGATCACATGACTATGGAGATCATGTGTACCGATTTGCGTGAAATTTGGATACAATCTGAAGGAGTAATAATAGAAAATGTGTTTTACATATGTCGGCCTCCTGGTGGCGCTATAAAGAGCAGATGTGAAAAATTCCAGGCAAAGGTTTTTCCTTGGCCTCTAGGGAGTTGGCATACAAAGTTATCCACAGATCCGTGCAGTTAGAGGTAAAAACACTTTTCGGCCAGTTATAGCACCACCTTGAGTCTGAGTTGAAATTGTTCATGTGGCATTTCGTCCTCGGCCTAGTGGGAATGTGGGTGCACAATTTCACGGAAATCACGCGATGTGTTCATGATTTGCAGCATTTTTTTTTTAAACTGAGCACTCCTGTGAACTTTGGAAGCCAATCTTAACCAATCAGGATGGAGTCTGAGAAATCTGAAAGAGCGGTTTCGTTGAATGGCTCTAGAGAGACTGTGTACCAATTTGTGTGATGTTTGGACAAAATCTGTAGGTGTACTGTGCAAAAACTTGTTTTGCACAAAGCGGCCTCCTGGTGGCGCTATAACAGGCCGTTCTGGAAAGTTTGGGGCAGAGGTTCATCGTTGGCATCCAGGGAGTGTGTGTGCAAAATGTGGCATCGACAGGGTTAACGGTGGCCGAGATTAGCTGCTCACGGACACACACACGGACGGACGGACGGACGGACGGACGGACACACACACGGACGGACGGAGTGCAAAACATACTCTCCCCACATGCCTTCGGCCTGGTGGAGACAATGAGTGCTCCGTTTTTTTGCAAGGAGCGTACTGCGTGCAGTGCACGCAGAGAGCTATAGGGAAACACACCTGCAAGGCATACTCTCTCTCTCTTTCTCTCACACACACACACACACACACACACACACACACACACACACACACACACACACACACACACACACACACACACACACACACACACACCCCAATTTCTGCATCCATTTCTTTACCATAATTTTAAGGATATCTCCCTCGGTGCCTGCGTACAGTAATGTGTAATGTGTTCTATATACAGAGCAGCAGTTGTGCAGGATCCAAGCCAAAAAGCCTGATTACCCCCGGAAATGGATCCAAATAAGGAGTGCTTAGTGGTCTCGGTATAGGGCTCTGTGCAGATAATAAGTAGCTCCGAAAACCCACTTTATCTTTAGCTTCCTTCATGTTCAAAATGAAGACCCGGCCGTCGTGTGTCTGTTGTTTCTCACGCTTTCACCTCTTTCTCCCATCTCTATTTTGGACCCGCGGCTTGAACAAACATTGGATGGGATAGAGGGAGTATTATATTTCTGGTTCAAAACCACCCACGCTGAACCCAACGGTCATCCAGGAAGGTACACGTTTTGAGCCGGTCATATTTCTAGGTCCTGGAACGCGCACTGGGAACGGTTGTCAGTCGAAAAGGGGTTTTCTTTTTTTTACTTTGGTTGGTTGGTTTTTAAGAGTTCGCATCCTCTGTGACCCTGGGACTATATAAGAACTCCATTCAAAAGCTGTAAATCCTCCGAGCGGTTCGTTCCAAGGCGTATACTGTATGTACTGCAGTAGGTGTGAATCGAAAGGTCCCGTTTCCGGGTGGTGTAGTTTTTGGGGGGGAGGGACGGGGCCGCTAAACGGAGGAGGAGAGAGGGAAAAGGTGCTTCACTGAAGGAAGGGTCACGGACGGTCTCAG
>NC_139701.1:10885254-10892754 GCF_964188405.1 Protomyctophum parallelum | reverse complement strand
GTTCAGTCTGGTTGCAATGAACGCACGCACGCGCACACACACACACGTCACACGCACACACACACACACACACACACACACACACACACACACACACACACACACACACACACACACACACACACACACAGTCACACACACGGTATTACAAAATGTGTTCTTTTACACCACAACTAGGTCTCGTAAGGTTCAGGCTAGGGCTTTTTATCAAGCTACAGTATAACAGCTGTGTTTTCGCTTAATTCCAGTGACGTGTGGCGATATCATCTGTCATTTCTATCTCCCTATATCATCTAGAGCTGACTGAAAATATCCCTGTTGAGATAAATAAGCTGTTGCTGGTGAGTACGAGGACAGGACGTCGGGTTGAAGAGGCCACTGATGTATGGGCTATGTGGAACATTATTGCACACACTTGAAATATGACAGGAGGAAATTATACATGCTTTGTTGTCCAAGGAGCCATTCAATAATATATTATTTTATTCATTTCAGTGAAATTAGATAAACGGTCCTTCTTTAAAGACCACCATTCCTGAATGAAAACCTCCAAAATAAATGCCGTTTATCGTTGATGTTGTATGACATAGCACTGTACTGTATGACTTTTATTTAAATGACATATATACCGGTATGTACTTTATAACGATGTTGTTTTGTGTATGGTGGATTTGGGGCATTACCGTATATGTTGTAGTGTTGTTAAATGTTTTGGTGACATACTGTTATACTGTACAATAGTATGCAGAATTTTGACATAATGACAGAAAATGTTATGGATTCATATATGTCTTATCCTGCTGCATCCTAATAAAGTAGTGGCACTCTGGCTATTTCTTGTTTTTTCAAGTATGTCCCTCTTCAAGTTCTCTCCCGTGGGCCGGCACTGCTAAAAAGGACTTTGGTGTGCGTTAGCATCCTTGTGCACAGTAGAGTAAATGATTTTTCAACATAGTATACAGCATGCAATGAGAACGGTGGAAGAGAAGCAGCGTCCGTGCGATTAGGCTTGCGTGTTCTGTGGGTTTCGTGCATGTGTGTGTGTGTGACTGTGTGTGTGTGTGTGTGTGTGTGTGTGTGTGTGTGTGTGTGTGTGTGACTGTGTGTGTGTGTGTGTGTGTGTGTGCGCGAGATGCGATGTGATGCCAGAGTGCGGCCTAGCCAACACCAATTCGCATCAGAATCCTCAGCTCTACAGTGTTGTTGTTAGCTAAGTGCATCTTCTTGCCTTTCCTGGCTTTGCCCCTGGGTTGGTTTTGTGCGTAACGCTTCAAAAGCAATTGGAGAGAGCTGTTGTTGTGGTGCAGTGGTCTATTGCTCTGTGGCGGAATGAAGTTATTGGTTTGAGGGCCAGGCCTATACCGTACTTAAATGCAGTAGTTTTAGTACAAAAAGTGTAGTTTACGTGCAGTTTATTTATTTAATTTTTATAAAAATTTCATCCCACGATTTTGTAACCCATTTTCACCCTGTGTCAATTATCTAATGTGATCCTGGGCTCTACACACCCTCCGCCAACCTGGGGAGAGCAACGGACTTGCTTCCTTCAGTGCATGAGTGTCCAAGTCGCTCCTTTACGGCTCCAGTTTCCCTGGTTGGACGTAGCGCGTGGAAGGAACACGTTATTCCAACCAGTTCCTTTCCCCTCCATCAGGCTGGCCAGGGGGAGGCAGTTTACATGCACAGTTTACATGCCCGAATGGAGCGCTCGTGCGTGGCCAGTGAGAGTGACTGCATTCATTAACATCAAGTTCATCGTCCGTGCACTTATGTTTGCGCGCCTAGCGGTTGTCAAGCATTAGTGCGCTTCAAATTGCCGCTTCAATACCAACGGGTGCACAACTAGCGTTTTTTAAGCACTCAAGCATTGTTGCATATTGGCCTTCGAAATGTAAAAGTACTCTAAATGATGGAGAGTTGGTAACCAAATGGACCCTTATAGATCTTTAACTCTTGAGAGTGTAAAATTATTTTGATCAATGTTTGCCTGTTATCTCTACTATATGGTACTGTTACGACCCTTAGTGTCTAGGGGAAAAGACCCGCAACATGTTGGAAATGAGAAGCAGCAGCTTGTGCAAAAATATAATTCATTAACAGAAATGTGGATAAATGAATGAATATTTACATAAAATGAATCAATGAATTGAATTCAGACTAACAACAACAAATGACAAACTACGACTAAGCAAACCTAATCCTTTCCGAAGGGATTCAAATCATAATCAAAGTCACTAGTTGGTTGGGGTTGGGGGAAAGAGGATTGCCTCCTTTCCCAGCGACAGTCAGGCTCAGACACTCAACAAATGTCACCTAGTGGCACTTTTAAAGTGGCATGTTGAGCCTTCAAAACACTCCTAACAATTCATTATAGAAGGACTGGGACTCAGACAAGAAACCTCTGCTTTTGTGTTCCGTTCCGGTGTGTTTCTCTGCTCGCTCGTCATCGGGACTCTGACGCTGCCATCATGTAATGCCCAACAGAGTGCTCTCTCTCTCTCCGTGTTGGCATTCCAGATGTAATCCGCTGTACACAATGTGCGCCAAGGAGGGACCGGGGTGAAGCCAGCCGTCTCGGTGCTCATGTGCTAAAAGCTTAAGGCGTCATAGTGTAGTGTGTGTGTATATGCACTTCCCTCATCACTGACCAAACTGTGATTATTCTGTTACTGCCAAACACTGATGCTTCCAAATCACTTCATCCTATTGCTGCGCACTTCCCCATGGCAACCGCAACCCCTCTCTGATGCAGGGGGAAAATCCAAAAAGGCTTGGGTGTCAGCTGTGTGTGTGTGAGATGGAGAGAGAGAGAGAGAGAGAGTGTATGTGTGTCCGCGTGCATGCCAAGTGTGCATGCAAGTGTGTGTGAGGTCATTTTATTGCAGTGCCATGAGTGTGTGCGTGAGTGTTTGCTCTGTGATGAGTGCATGAGTGTTTATCTGTGTGTGCACAAACATAGATGCATGATTATGCATAGATGAGCGTGTGTACGTGTTTGCGTGCGTACGTGTGAGGTAATTTTTGTCGTGGACTCCGTGCCAGCTTGCTTCCCTCCCAGCAGTCCAAGTGCTTAGCGTGGAAAAGCACCTCAGAATGCTTCCAGGAATACCAGGGATGCATTAGGACTGCAGAGCATTGACGTCACGCACTCATGCACATGTTGTACAGTATTCTCTACTACACCCAGTGGTTCCCAAACAGTGGTGGAAAAAGTACTCACCATGTTTTACTTAAGTAAAAGTATCAATACTGCCGTGTATAGAAATACTCTGTTACAAGTAAAAGTCCGGAGGAAAAGTACAAAAATATTGGCATCAAAATGTAACCAAAAGTGGAAGTATAGAAAGTACTCATTATGCAGACTTGTGCCATTTCAAGTTTGTATACAAATCTAAGCATTTTGAAAATGAATATAGGGCTGAAGTGATTCATGTATGCTTTGTAAAAAAATAGTCAAAGTAACGAGTTACGTTTTCAAACAAATGTAGCAAGAGTAAGAGTATTGGAAAAGTATTGTAAATTGTAAATACTCAAGTAAAGTACAAATAATTCAACGTTTTAAGTGTGCTGCCCGGTGTTATGTTAGCTTGGATTAATTTATAATAAGGTTATAAAAAAGCAGTATCCTAAAAAAAAGAGAGTTGCAAACATTATTTTTCACACATTCGAAACACACTCTTTTGTATCAATAAATAATACACCCCCAGTAAATAACACACACACACACACACACACACACACACACACACACACACACACACACACACACACACACACCCTCACACACACACACACACACACACACACACACACACACACACACACACACACACACACACACACACACACACACACACACACACACACACACACACACACACACACACACACACACACACCACTAGTTAAGAGAAAGCAGGGGAGAGAGAATGAACTACTTGTACCAGAGCAGCTCTTCTTTTATACCTGCCCCTAAAATAAGACTCCTGTGATTGGCTGAGACAGAGTTCTCACTGAATCACACCAGGCCAATTAGAGAGTAGCACTTCCTGTTCTGCAAAAGATGTTTCCTGTTGATAGTCGAGTGGGGCTGCAGGGTTGTCAGTCAGTGTGTGTGTGTGTGTGTGTGTGTGTGTGTGTGTGTGTGTGTGTGCGTCTGTCAGTGTGCGTGTGTGCATGCGTGCGTGCGTAACATGCGTGCGTGTGTGTGTGTCTTGGCAGTGTTTTGCTGACCTCGGCCTGGCCCGGGGGAAGTGCTGACGGTGATAGCGCTGTCGCCGAGCGAGGCTAGCGCGGCATATCGGCACATGAGCCGATGCGCTGGGCCGCGTGAGAGTCACTGTTTTGGTCCTGCAAAGTAAACACGGCGCGGCAAAAAGTATAGCGTCAGATCTATGGCGGCGTGTACGTGACTATGGCGGCGTGCACGTGACTATGGCGGCGTGCACGTGTCGCTGCTCGCTGACCTGCAGTAGCCCCGTCGTGGCCATCAGACAGGATTGTTGTTGTTGCATCAGAGCTGAAATCACAGCTGAAATGTTTGAAGCCAGTGTTTATTTCGTCGACTAAAAACTTAGAAGACGACAAATGTTCGTTGTGCGTCGACTACCTTTTTTCCACTAAGACTAGACTAAATATACTGACAATTTCCTCAACAAAATGTTAGGATATATAGTGGACAAGAGATCCAGTATAAGTCATTTTACAATTTGTTGCATGCTGAAAATAACTATTGCTGCCAAAAACAACACTGTAGAGAGACGCAGCAGCAATGTTACTGTAATTAATTATGTTTGACTTAAGTTGGAAAGTCCGGAAAGTTATTCAAAGTACCGTCAACTTATTATAATCCCCAATCGGTTTCTCCACCGACTTCTTGAACGTGTGAGGCGAGCCTGAAGAAGTGGGACCCATCCCAAAGTGGACCTGTCCAATTTACAACTTACAATTTCAAAATATGGTTTCAATAAATGTTTGCGAAAAGCTTGTAGTAAACATGGCAAAGTGCATCATGCTTTCAACCCATCATTGTTTTGTTGTTTACTGGAGTTATTTCTCTCTCTCTCTCTCTCTCTCTCTCTCTCTCTCTCTCCCTCTCTCTCTCTCTGCACCCTCTGCATGAAGATAATATATACATTATGTTTTACATTTTGTCATGTTGTGATGTTTGCATTGTTTAAAGGGGCATTCCACTCATTTTCAACATTTTACTATGTCATTAATATACCTTAGAGCTGTTGTGTGGAAATAATAAAAAGGTCCCCACCATTCTGTGTTTACTAGAACTGTAACTATGAAAAAATCATTAACATGGTAAATCACATCTCGATGACGTCATCAAGATGTGATTTACCATGTTAATGTTTTTTTTCCCGAACTCCAGTTCTAGGAAACACAGAATGGGGGGCGACTTTTTGTATTATTTCCACACAACAGCTCTAAAGCATATTAATGACATAGTAAAATGTTGAAAATGAGTGGAATGCCCCTTTAAATACATTGTACTTGACTTGACACTTACACACACACACACACACACACACACACACAACACACACACACACACACACACTCACACACACACACACACACACACACACATCAACATTCACTTTCTGTTTCTCCTCTCCTCTCCACTCCCCTCGACACCCCCCCCCTCCTCTCCTCTCTCTCTCTCTCTCTCTCTCCTCTCTCTCTCTCTCTCACTCTCTCTCTCTCTCTCTCCTCTTCTCTCTCTCTCTCTCTCTCTCTTCTCATCTCTGTCTCTCTCTCTCTCTCTCTCTCTCTCTCTCTCTCTCATCTCTCTTCTCTCTCTCTCTCTCTCTCTCTCTCTTCTCCTCTCTCTCTCTCTCTCTCTCTCTTCTCTCTCTCGTCTCTCTCTCTCTCTCTCTCTCTCTCTCTCTCTCTCTCGTCATCTCTATCTCTCTCTCTCTCTCTCTACTCTCTCTCTCTCTCTTTATCTCCGTCCTACTATGTTTAGAGTCTCTTTGCGCCGCATGTGCGTTCCGGAAGCCTACATAATACAGACAAACATTCCATCCACGCAGGAAGATATCTTTTATGTAATAATGTGGTAACTGATTGTTCTGGGGCGAACTGGGCCTCCTGTATTGTGACACAATTTAACTGCAAGTTGTAAACCAAACGGATTGTTTTGAACGCATTTGTTTTTCCAAGTGAAATGTTTTCAACGGCCTCTGAAAAGCGTATATGAATCAGCGTTGTGAGCTCTGTAGATCTGCTATTTTCGCTGTTTTTGTCCCTCTTATGGGATTTCAGCCCCTGCCTCTCTGACACTCTCTACACGTGCCTGATGGTGACCTCTGACCTCTTCATCTAAATCTGAAAATAAATATATATATATTTTAACCAACAAAAACTATTAACAGGAAGATGTGACTAAAAATAACAACAACGTTGTTTGGAACACAGGTTTGAAAAGTAACAATTTCAGACATGGTAAGGTTCCTGTCTGACAGACGATTTAACCCATGTAGGACTTGCCACCAGATTCTACACGTTGGGCTCAGGGGTAGAGTGGGCTGGATGGCAACCACAAGGTTGCCAGTTCAAACCCGGGCTCCCCCCAGAGTTAGAGTCGGAGAAGTCCTTTGAGCAAGACGCTGAACCCCCTAATTGCTCCCAATGTGCCGCCATCGGTGTATGAATGTGTGTGTGTGAATGGGTGAATGTATACTGCACAATCTATGTAAAGCGCCTGTTATATAAATGCACCATTTACCATTTAGAATAGAGGCCAAAAAACGGCAATAGCTGTCATCACATATGCGGCCATAGCTGTCATCACATATGTGATGATGTCAGCTCATTTGACAGTGGTTATGCAACATAATGCGAGTTAGCATCCGGCAATTTCTACATGCTGGTTCACAATGGGGCTCTATGGGCTGCAAGTAGACTAATATGAGAGAGAATCTGTTAGGTCATTATGTAACTGCACATGACAGGGAATTATGTTAGGTAATTGTAACTGCACATGAGGGGGAATACGTTATTTAATTATGTAACAGGACGGAATATCACGACGGTAAATATTAGCGTTACGGCATGCGGAATTTTTTTTAACAAGCGAGTGTTGTTGATTACTCCAGCTGCGATGATGTACATCGACATGGTTCTAATTTCAAGGACCCCCATAACTCTGAGAGTGCACAAATTAATGGAAACCAAATGGAATGTAATGGTTACATTTGTACACTTAACACTTTGGTACAATAAACACATGAGGATTCCACTGTGTACTTTTACCGATAAGGCACCGCTACCTGTGACCTTATTTCTGAGTCACTTCTGGTTTGAATGCCTCTCAGTCAACTTGCTAAACTTGGCTGAAAGTATATAGCTGTTACACAATTAAATGTGTTCACTTGCATGTGAAGATAACTTTGATAACAGTAAATGATTACAGGCTACGGGTGTGTGCACCACTGTGTATATATTCACTCTATGAGATAGATTATAGAATATAATTATTTATAC
>NC_139701.1:10840254-10880254 GCF_964188405.1 Protomyctophum parallelum | reverse complement strand
TGTCGCACGCCGGCGTCGCATGCCTAAAACAGCCGACCTACAAGCTCACAACGCGTGTCGCATCTGCTATTTTAGGCACGCGACAGAGCTTTAGTCCAACGTGAATACCAAGCCTTGTTCTGTCCTTGCCACTATAGTCACTGGCTGTCTTTTTGATCCAGCAGGCATGCATGTGTAATGCACATACATGTAAGCACACACCTACAGAATGTGTGAACAGAACACACACGCACACACATGCATGCACGCACACATATTAATGTGTGTGCACGTGCAGGCAGGCACACGCACACAGGCAGGCAGGCTGGCACGGCTGCATTCTATCCAGATGAAGGTTATTTATGTGGATGGAAACTTGTAAGGTACTTGTAATGTCTACATTCATATGACTTGACATGTACCTTATATGCTTCCATACCTTGTTGCCTCATGGAAAAAGTATGTCATACAGCATTACATTATATAATCAAAGAACACGACGCCCTCACATTTTTAAAACTCTGCGTGTTCATTCCATTCAAATGTTTTTGTCTTATGCTATTATTGACTTTGCTTTGATTTTGCTGTTTTTATGCTCTATAAAAAGTGTATTATTATTATATTATGCAAAAATCGCAATCTTGTTGACATTTTCTCTCCTTTTTTTCCATCTATTTTTGAGCTTTTCCACCTTTTCCCACGACTGCTGAAGTGACCAGACCAACCTGTAATGAGTGTGACGTGACAACAGACCAGGGCCTCCCCCTGCCCGCCCACTGCCTTTGACAGCACGCCCAGGCCGGCACAAACCCCTGTTTTCCACAGTGGTGGCCATGGGGACTCGCCCTGCCAGCCTGACACATAATCTCGTTGAGAGAATAAAGTGAAACTTAATTTCTCACTTAATCTGCTGTAGTGTGTGTGACATCCTCCTGTCATTTGGTCACATTTTAATGCACTGGCTCAAACTTTGCAAGTGGAATCTCTGGAATGGAGCCCATACTTCATTGTGGTCAATGGAGTATGTGCATGTGCACGTGCACACACACACGCAGGAGCACACGCACGGACACACACACACACACGCACGCACACGCACGCACGCACGCACGCACGCACACACACACACACACACACACTCACACACGCACGCACGCACGCACGCACGCACGAACAAACACACACACACACACACACACACACACACACACACACACACACACACACACACACACACACACACACACACACACACACACACACGCATACATACAGTACGTACATGTGACAGTCAGGGAGAGATTGTGTCATTGTTATTCTTCTAGAAAGGCAATGAGCTCAGGCCACAGTCATGCTGTGTAGTTAAAATAGGCAGGTTGCGTTCAAACGCTCTGCTTGAAGTACAATAGCAACTTCCTCCCTCTGTCCTTCTGTATGATGGTTCCCAGGAATGTATAGAGGGAGCTTTTCCTTGCCTTCTCTCTCTCTCTCTCTCTCTCTCTCTCTCACTTACGCACTAACCCAAAAATAAGTAACTGCAGCAGCCGATGTGTATGTGGCCTTGCACTTTGTGTACAGCATGCGTGCGCGTGCATGTGTGCGCGTGTATGTGCGTGTATTTGTGTGTGTGTGTGTGTGTGTGTGTGTGTGTGTGAGTGTGTGTGAGTGTGTGCGTGTGCCATTCCCAAGCTAGTCTCATATGGGCAAAATAAAACAAAAACATAGCAGATCTACTGTACAAGCTCAAAACGCGCCGCATTGCGCCGCAGCAATTCTTGCTATAATTTTGTGTGACATTGTAGTATGATGAAGTAGCGCATTAATTAGGTTTTTAAGTTAAAAGATGGAGGTTTCTACCCGACAGCAGTGATTTGCTGTAACAACATGCAGATACATATAGGATGTTAGCTGAACCAAGACGACACTCCCCAATAACGTTGACGTGGGTTTTCGAGGACGAGCGGCTTGGGAATGGCGTACGCACGTCTGAAATGTAATATTATAGTCTGGTTTCCAAGGCCTGGTGAACAAAAGTAATATGGAATACAATTAGATATGACAGTTATCCTGCACTGGGTAAAGTAAAACATGCATGCGCTTCCAACAGAACATCCATTTTGTGTGTCATGAAGTTCTGAATCCAAACAGGCATTAAAAAACAATGCATTAGAGTGCATCGCGAGAGAGATTATTGTGCTTTCGCTGCTGATGCGTGCAATTAAAAATCCTGCGTTCAAATGAGATAATTCAACCAAGCTGACAAGAGAATCCTCTGTGGTTAAACGCTTCTCTCATTTCGGTCGAATCGCGAGGAAATTCCTTCTTCCTGACTCGATTCAAATAAAAGGGATTTCAACTCCACGACCTCGACCCTGCACTGAGCCAACAGAGAACTACAAAGCCCTCTGCACTGAGCCAACAGAGAACTACAAAGCCCTGCTGCTCAAAGCCCTATTCAGCCTTTACACGGAATTCCCCATTGTGGCTCGTCCCGTGGCACAATATGAGGATAATTCCACGTGTCTTAAGTCCTTTATGTGTGCACAAGGCACCGCTGAAAGGCGGTTAACTACCTATGAAAATCCCATCTAGTCCGTCTCTCACCGTCAGAAGATGTTAAGTTGTCATTTAGGGGCCCCCGGTAAGGACATTCCCGTCAGCACTCCACTTGACTGACTGTGCAACGAAGGAATCCGTGAGAAGAAGACCCAAGCACAGTCCACGGTGAGCCCCCACAGAGAGAGAGTTTCAACATAACATCACGGACATGAATGCCTGTTGACAGTGCAGTGTCAATGAGAAATGATCATTTTACATGCATGTTTGTTTTCACAACCTTTTGGGCATGACTGAGAAGTCAACCTCCCATGTTCAGTGGAAGGTGTTTTCACCGCTAAAACACTGTTTTTCATTCGGATTCTTTTTGTCCATAATTTGGCAATCGTAGAGAAAGACAAAATATATGCGTCACCCGGCCTGGCCCCACTTTAGTTCACTTCACATCACGCATCATCGCATAGTGACGTGACAGATTGTAAGCTTGACTGCATTATTCGGTATGCGCAAGAACCACTCCAGTGATTCATGATAAAAGAAAGTAATAATAAAATACCATTTCAAATAGTGTACCAAAAGTGCAGGTGCTTTTTGAACAGCACATGGTTACAGTTGACTCACTCTACTAAATTAAATGATATATTTGCCAAATTGTGCATCTTGGTTTGTATTTGTATACACACACACACACACACACACACACACACACACACACACACACACACACACACACACACACACACACACACACACACACACACGCACACACACTAACTGTATATAATGATGATTTGGGGTGTTACAGTATATTGATTGACAGACAGTACAGTACAGTACAGTAGAGGGACCCCCCCGGGGACCCTACACGGTAACTCTGTCATTTCTCAACCATTTTGGACGCGGGCGGCTGTCTAATATGTCTAGACTGTAATTATAGAAATGAGGGAGCTGTAATTTAAAGGGTTAATATCAAAAACACTACTGCGTCAGGGTGCCATCTGCCCGTTCCTTGTATAAGAGTCCAGTGTGGTGTAACTCGACATCCAAATCACTGAGCATGCCTTTAGACTCCACCATGCAGGCTGTGTGTGTCCAGGAGCTTTATGTGGTCCTGTTTGCTCTCCTGTTTCAGGTCAGTAAATCTACCTGACTGATGCCTTTTGTCTGCTCCTCAGTGTTGAGCAACCCTATACTCAAGCTTCTATTGGGGGAGAGAATTACTGTACATTCAAAAACACACACACGCTATACCTCTGTCAATATTGACCCTCTGGCCTGGCGAAGAACACTTCAACTTGAAGAGATAAGGATGTTGATCTGACATATGCTAGCACTGCAGTCAGGGAAGGAGTCAGAGCGGGATAGACCGAAAGAAAGAAAGAAAGAAAGAAAGAAAGAAAGAAACGAAGGAAGGAAGGAAGGAAAGAAAGAAAGAAAGAAAGAAAGGAAAGAAAGAAATGAAGGAAGGAAGGAAGGAAGGAAAGAAAGAAAGAAAGAAAGAAAGAAAGGAAGGAAGAAAGAAAGAATGAAAGAAAGAAATGAAGGAAGGAAGAAAGAAAGAATGAAAGAAAGAAATGAAGGAAGGAAGGAAGGAAGGAAAGAAAGAAAGAAAGAAAGAAAGAAAGAAAGAAAGGAAGGAAGAAAGAAAGAATGAAAGAAAGAAATGAAGGAAGGAAGGAAGGAAGGAAAGAAAGAAAGAAAGAAAGAAAGAAAGGAAGGAAGAAAGAAAGAATGAAAGAAAGAAATGAAGGAAGGAAGGAAGGAAGGAAGGAAAGAAAGAAAGAAAGAAAGAAAGAAAGGAAGGAAGGAAGAAAGAAAGAAAGGAAGGAAGGAAGGAAGGAAGGAAGGAAAGAATGAAAGAAAGAAAGAAAGAAAGAAAGAAAGAAAGAAAGAAAGAAAGGAAGAAAGAAAGAAAGAAAGAAAGAAATGAAGGAAGGAAGGAAGGAAGGAAAGAAAGAAAGAAAGAAAGAAAGAAAGGAAGGAAGAAAGAAAGAATGAAAGAAAGAAATGAAGGAAGGAAGGAAGGAAGGAAGGAAAGAAAGAAAGAAAGAAAGAAAGAAAGGAAGGAAGGAAGAAAGAAAGAAAGGAAGGAAGGAAGGAAGGAAGGAAGGAAAGAATGAAAGAAAGAAAGAAAGAAAGAAAGAAAGAAAGAAAGAAAGAAAGGAAGAAAGAAAGAAAGAAAGAAAGAAAGAAAGAAAGAAAGAAAGAAAGAAAGGAAGGAAGGAAGGAAGGAAGGAAGGAAAGAAAGAAAGAAAGAATGAAAGAAAGAAAGAAAGAAATGAAGGAAGGAAAGAAAGAAAGAAAGAAAGAAAGAAAGAAAGAAAGAAAGAAAGAAAGAAAGAAAGAAAAGATGAAGCTTTTGTTTTAAATGTTGTCGAAACGGTGTCAATCTGTGTCAGGTTTACTAATGTATATTTGCACAGTGCCAGTTGTCAAGGAAACAGGTTTGTTATGTCATTGTTGTCTTCATTCAACCTGACCCTATGCCAACACACCTGAGCTTGTGCAAATGACCAAACATGCAATCTAACACACATTAAGATGGACCAATTGGAACTCGAAACCACACTCAAATGATGCAATGATAAAATGACAATGCAAAATCATCTCAGTCCGTTTAAAAGTGTCATGACTGCGTTGCCTATAAAGAGTCTAGTATAAGAACCATTGAGATGTGAATGTCCAATGTATATAATGTACATGATTCTATATAAATAATCACATAATTTTTGTATATCCGTGTAGGAGGAATGTATCTGTAAATGACATGCAGGTGTATCAATATGTAAAATCAGTTTCTCTGATGTATTATATAATAGTCCATAAGTGCAATGACACACACTACAGAGAGAGAGAGAGAGAGAGAGAGAGGGGGAGAGAGAGAGGGGGGGAGAGAGAGAGAGAGAGAGAGGGGGAGAGAGAGAGCGCACATGTGTGTTCTTGCAGTGCAGCAGTGCACATGACATTGCACATGTCATTGTTTTTCCACTAACACTGTTGGTTTCCATCACTGACCCAGCTAGCAGGAACATGATCACGCAGTTTGTCTTGCTGTATATGAATGTCCTATCATTCACCATAGTGCAGGGGTACTCAACCCATGGCCAAAGCATCTCCGGGGGTCTCCAGACAAAACGCTGAGAATCAGGTTCTAAATGAAACACACCTGGGGGTGCGAACGCTGCCCACACCAATCTCTCCTTATATGACCCATTATGTTAATTGTTTTCACCTTGAACCATTTAGACTCAACTATGGAACCATCACTTTGAGACAGCCTACACTGATCATTTCCCACCGAATTTAACGAAACTCTGTCCTTCCGTTCTCAAGTAAATTCTCAAGATTCTCCCACTCATAGACAGATGCTGTACACAATAACAGCTAGCCAGCAGAGCAAAGACACTGTTGATGTAAATGTCAGGATGTCAGGTCACATTAACATGGAGAAATGACAGACCCAGCAGGTCATTAATTTTTCCTCTCCTCTCCTCTCTGTTGTAAATCCACTTGATATTGACATGTCAGACCAGTTTAAACATGTTATTGTAGGTGAGATAGATAGATAGATAGATAGATAGATAGATAGTTAGATAGATAGATAGATAGATAGATAGATAGATAGATAGATAGATAGATAGATAGATAGATAGATAGATAGATAGATAGATAGATAGATAGATAGATAGATAGACACTCAACAGTTACTCTGGGGGAGCCCGGGTTCGAAATATATAGGAACCTTGCGGTTCCCATCCAGCTGTTCTACCGGCCACTAATCCAATGCCGCCCCATATAATTATTATGATTGATTTTGGGGAAGAGATTTGGAGTGGCTGGTTATTATTTGGAGTGTGCCTGAGTATCAGTTCACTAAGTACAGAGGTTTTATGGAGTGGTTCATGTCAGAGACAATGAACCTGGCAGAACACTGGAAGTGTGTAGTCATGCATAGCGCTCTGGGCGCCGTGGCTGTACCTTCTGGTTGCAAGACGTGTCTCTGTTTGTTCTTGGCAGTCGTTCTGCCACCATTATTATATTTGATCAGGACGCTTATCTAATTATTTAGCTGCGATTGTGTTACCTGTGGGAAAGAGAGATGAGATGAAGAACGAGAGAGAGAGAGAGAGAGAGAGAGAGAGAGAGAGATGCCTGTGGGGATGAAACATTGTTTGTCTTTCCAGAGCCACCTAACCAGCAGCTGTCTGTCTGTCTGTCTCTGGAAACCAACCTGTAACATTCCTTCTCAAAATGTTCTTGCTTGTTACACACAACACATTTCATGGTTGCCGTGGCGTGCGTACGTACGTGCTCTCAAGTGTGGGAGTGTCACATACTGCAGTTTACTGCACACAAATTCTGATAACAGTTTGATCACAGCACAGCTCTTCCAAGTTTCACTCGAGATACAATGGATTTTTGTTGAACATGCATAATTTACAGTCTCTGTCATACACGCTCCCCCTCCTCCCCCTCCATCGGTTCCATTTTGTCAGCTTGTCTGTCTCTTCGCTGTCATTTTCTGACTTTGCATTACTTGGACTCGAGAATCGAGACTCGACTTGGACTCGAGTCCCGATTTTGATGACTTTAGACTTGCTTGATCAAATCAAAAATAGACTTGGACTTGCTTGGGACTTGAATGCCAAAGACTTGAGACTTGACTTGACTTGAATGCCAAGGACTTGAGACTTGACTTGACTTGAGCCCTCTTGACTTGAACATTTTCAAGTCACTTAATACCTTACAGCATCTGATTATCTTTTGTAAGATATGTAAAATGGTTTGGTATTGGTTTATAAAGGGATCTGGATCGGATCGGACTACAGCGAAAAGCACTACAAGCACTCCACTCCAGTCCATTCCAGTACTCCACTCCAGGACTTTATTCCTCCAGCAGTGTTGCGCTACAGAGGCATTGGCAGCTGGCGGCCGCAGTCACACTTCACAGTGGCAGTGCTGCACAGTGCAGGCTGCTAGGCTACTAGCCACTAGCCATTACTGCGCGCTGCTACTCAGTGTGGAGAAAGCAGCATTGACAGCCGCTCCCTTATGGGAGTATTATACTGTATATTATAAAACAAAAAAGACCCAACAGCCGAGTGCAAAAATGGATTCGCCACCGTGGCAACTACAGCAGCAAAGTTTCAGCCTTAGCTCCATGCAAGCTAATCTTTAGCATTGATTAGCGTCAACATCTTAGACGAGAGAGACGGAACAACGCAAGAAGCTGACAGCTGAGCATGACGACATGCTCATGTTCTTAAAATGATATCTCCCCACAGTCCCCAACAGTTTTGGTTGACAAATATGAACGCTGTTTGTCAATACTTACAATATGTGACAGACCATGCTATGATGCTAATAACTGCTTAAGTGCTAACCAATGCTCAAATAAACGGACGTCACTAGTTACATTGTCACGGACAGACAGTGTGCTGTGTAGTGTGTAGCTGTAGGACAGTGCAAGGTTTGGGGATCAGGGGTCCCCACTCCCAGCCAAATGATAGGTTCCATTTGTACACATTGACATTGTAAATTGACATTGATTTTACAATATAAACAAATACAAAATAATAATTTGGGGTCCCAGAGATACAAATAGCTGGGTCCTTAAAATTTAAATGATGATCATTGATAGATCCATAAAAACACAGCTGCTGTATTGGGGCAAATTAGTTTCAAAACCTATATTCAGAATGAATGTGTATAGCCTACCTATGCTATTAATAAATGTATTAACACAAAAAAACCTGATCAATGTGCATAATAATAATAATAATAATAATAATAATAAATAGTATGGATAAAAAAAGGCATAGAATACAATAAAATAAATTTGAATTATAGGCTCAAGTTGGTAAAAATAAATGGGTCAGTTATTCTCAACCTACTCATGTGGAACTTGTTTGTTGACTATTATTGTTTGTTGACTATTATTCTGGGGAGGTGTTGTTCTCTGTTTTGAGTAATAATATTATCACTTGATCAATCCTGATTCAACATTCCAGACTATAAAATCTGTAATAAAAGGTAAAGATAAAAAAAGTGTGCTATCTGACAGATTTGGGAAAGCATAGAGCGACTTAAATATGTGCTGGATCGGATCGGATCGGTATCGGTAATCGGATCGGTTTTGATGATTTTCCTAATCGGGAGTGGAAAAAGTGGATCGAGGCATTATGTAACATTCCTCTTCTAGTAATGACATTTAATGACATTTTACCATTATAATAATAATAGCCTGCTTGCTCAGGGGAAACATTGAATTTGTGTCAGATCCTGTGTCTCGGTGAGACCTTTGACATGATCTAAATGGCTCAATAGAAGAGCAGAGAGACAAACTACAACCACCCATTGTACAGAGTGGTGTTTTAAACCCTGTCCTCACGGAGGAAATTGAAAAGTACAGTATCGTTGTGGAATTGTGGAAAATGCTCATGATTTATGTAAATCTTTACATATCATTAATTAGTATTATGTCTTGGTGGGACTTGTTTGGGACTCGAAACAAAAGGTAAGGACTTGGTTGGGACTTGAAACTAAATGCTTAGGACTTGTTTGGGACTCGAAACAAAAGGTAAGGACTTGGTTGGGACTTGAAACAAAATGCTTAGGACTTGATTGGGACTCGAAACAAAAAGTTCAGGACTTGGACTTGCTTGGGACTTGAATGCCAAAGACTTGAGACTTGACTTGAGAGCAAAGACTTGAGACTCGACTTGGACTTGCAACATAGGGACTTTGTCCCACCTCTTTGCATTGTAAAGTCCATGTTAATTTAACTCTGAGAGTGTACAAATGGAACCAAATGTTGTTCAGAGTGTCAGTGTTTTGTTGAAACATTGTGTGCTTTCCACCCACAGTATATCTTTGCTGTGTCTTACAGTGTAGTCCATCCATCCATCCATCTTCAACCGCTTATCCGCAGTCGGGTCGCGGGGGGCAACAGCTCCACCAGAGAACTCCAGACTTCACTCTCCAGAGCAACATTAGTAACTTCATCCTGGGGGATCCTGAGGCGTTCATGAGTCGATGTAATTCCTCCAACTGCGCCTTGGTCTGCATGTCTACATGTCGAAGTGTCCTTGGGCAAGACACTGAACCCCAAATTGCTCCCAATGTGCTGGTTGGTACCTTGCATGGCTTCCGCCGCAATCGGTGCATGAATGGGTGAATGTAATGCACAATCTATGTAAAGCGCCTTGGATAAAGGCGCTATATAAATGCACCATTTAACAGTGTCAGGGATATTTATAAGTAGGCGTCTATCCCTATCGATTCGGTATAACCATAAGTATTGAAACAGTTATTGAGCGCATGGAGTTCCAGTCCTCTGTTCACAATCACAGCATTCCCAGAACATGTGAACTCCGTCGTTCAAATGTAACCTCCCCCTGTTTGTTGAATCATTCGGGGGTTAAAAAAACAGGGGGAAATGATTTTATTTTTCATGTGGCGTAGGGAATTTCTGATCTCCCGCTGATACCTTCTGTGAAGTGTTAAGTTTGGCAGAGAGAAAAGTTACATTTTCAGAATCACTCCATGTGGCTCGTCGCCAGTAGTTGTGACTCATCTCTCTCTCTCTCTGCAGCACGTTATTTGATAAGTCTGACAGCATGCAAGTAAAACTCACTGTGGGGATGTTGAGAATAATAAATTACCTAGTTACATTAATGACCTGGGCGTGGGCAGGGATGGCTGTTTTATCCATGTGTGTATCGATTAGCTTGATGCACAACAGGTGTGCAGTCACACCCAGCTCTGAGTCAAATTAGTTTGACTCTTGGGGACAGGTGTGACTTCTTAAATCGGCCATCACACATGATCCTTTCTTAGCAAAAAATAATAAAAAGAAAAGTAAAAAAATAACACTTTATATTATACAGTAAATATCAAATATCAGTCATGTCCTGCAGGGCGTGTACTCTGTGTAGCCTACTTGACATGAGTACATGGAAAGTACATGACATGACACTACACGCGCACACACACACACACACACACATCACACACGCACGCACGCACGCACGCACGCACGCACGCACACACACACACACACACACACACACACACACACACACACACACACACACACACACACACACACACACACACATACATACAGTACATACATACAAAATAGTAAGCAACTGATGAAAATATAGAGCCAATATAGGCTCCTGCCCTACAGTATACAGTATGGGTCAAACGGCTCTGGAACATTGGTTCCAAGCTATACTTACTATAAATATCGCATATTTAACATTTTGAATGTTTATTAGAGTACACTGTATATATACTTAAGAGTTGCACAAATTAATCCGAATCCTACCGAGTCATTCTCAGCACTTTTCCTTATGTCAAGACGGTAACCTAGATACTGCATGTCAACACGGAAATCAAAATGAAAAGATACATATCTTTCTCCTTTGGCAGTCTCACTCTGTTGAACTTTAACTCTTATCAGGCTGTCATTAAATAGAAAACACTTTCAGACTATGTTGTCATGTTAGCCTATGGGGCTGGACCAAGTTTGCAAAAATTGTTGACTATTACACTTCCAGCAATAATGCTACTATATTTACTTACAATTCAAACCTTTACCTTCAATAAATGTTAGGCCCAAGTTTAGTTTCTCATTCATTTCGTCAAAAGCCTTCAGTTTCACATGTCGCTACTGTATGTTGCATATCCTCATATCATGTTGCAAATCTACTATTTTGACAGCTCCCATCTTCATTTCCGTCTTGAAACACAGCGTTGCATTCTGGGAGATCTACATAGTGCCACAGCTGCCATCTAGTGGATGAATAGTTGATTGCACATTATAGACCGACGCAAGTCAACAATAGTGACGCAAGTCAACAATAGCGACGCAGGGGACTCTGTATGGACACTAATAACCTTGCGTGCATTGTGTGTCTTTCTCAGTTTCTCTCACCCCCAACACAAGCCAAAACAGACTCTGTCGAGGCCTTTACTCTCTAAATGTATATTTATTGACCATTTATTTGAAGATTTTGAACCCTGTAAATAAATGACACAAAGAATAAATAAAATAATCAATTTTTGTTCTTTTGCAAAGTGACTTTAAGTTTGTATCACCAATGTTCACCATATCTTACCATACACTTAATTCATCTAAATGCAAGTTGTTGTATTTAGATTAAGTGCCGTTTAGCACTAAATCCTCTCCTTTTCTCACCCGCTGCACTGGTCTATTTATAGCGTATTATGTGTATGTTTGTTACCTAGTAGGTAGAAGATACCTGAGCAATGTTTTGGTTTCTGTGTACAGGAATGATTGATGGGACAAGGAAGGGAAAAAAGGAGACACATGTGGAAGTCAAACAAGCGCACTGCGCATGGCCTCGTTACTGCACCTGCAGTCACATTCCACAGAAACACTTTATAGCAGTGGTTTTCAACCCTTTTTTGTAACAAGGCCCATTATGTATTCAGCATTTGAGCCACGGACCACCATTTGTGACCAGATTTGACTGAGGGACTGCCATCGCGCAAACTCCAGCTTTTCAACAGAGGAAAAAAATGTTTTGTCTGAAATAAGTGTCATAGAGGAAATCGACAATGCTTAAACATGTATAGCTATGGGTGTAATGTTAGAGACTACAGAAGTGAACCTTTCAAGCCTGTTTTCTGCAAGACATTACTCTATAAGCCATATCTCCAAAACTGGTGGGTCAAACTGAACAACCAATATGTCAATTTGAAGCTATGATTCCCTGCTTTCATATGAAACGAAAATGACTTGGGTCGTTGGATAAGATCACAATTCCATGCTGTATGGATGTTGGTACCATTAGAAGAGATAACAGGCAAACCTTTATCAAAATAACAATTATTTTACATTCTTTGTGTAGACTTCTTGTCAATTACGTAATGCAGATGTTTAGCAATTTAACACTGTGAAAACCAAATGGACTCGTAAGCGTCCATTTGGTTTCATTTTACACTCTCAAGAGTTAAAGATCTATAATAAATAAGGGTCCATTTGGTTAGCAGAAACTCTCCAACTTCCTTATAGAAAGACTCAACGTGAGGCAGTATCTCTGAATTGGTATTATGGTCACCACACGCGCGCGCAGCTGCACGCACGCACGCATGCATGCACGCACGCACGCATGCATGCACGCGCAGTTAATTGTGCATCATCAACCATGAGGCCTTGTCATTAAATAACTGTAAAAGACACACACACACGCACGCACGCACGCACGCACGCACGCACGCACGCACGCACGCACGCACGCACGCACGCACGCACACACACACACACACACACACACACACACACACACACACACACACACACACACACACACACACACACACACACACACACACACACACACACACACACACACACACACACACACACACACACACACACACACACACACAGAAAGAGACTCACATGTTGGGTGCTTGCCCAGGTCTAAAAAGGCCTCACATTGTTTAGTTCTCCATCAATGTGCCAGATGAAAGGGAAGTCTCCAATCTGAGGAAACATTAGATTGTCACCGATGTATTTAATAAAACACATTTTTGGGACTAGCATAAAAGTGAAGTGGACATTCCTTTCCATTTAGAGTGTCCGTCTGCCGGGAAGGCATGTTGGATGAATGGAGGAGCTTTTCCTTTCATGTCAGCCCAGAGCCTGACACCAGTGTGACAGCAGTTATCTGAACTATGGACACATATCACTGCACTGTTTAGACATTATACCGATCCGGCATGGAAAGAAATGGCAGCTTTTGAGCGTGCGTGCGTGCGTTTGCATGATGTTGTCTTACACCTACATACGGCATGGTTCGATTATTCTGCTTACAACAGAAAAGTACATGCATGTGTGCACACACATGTGCATTAAATGCACACCCACAGAGTTGCCTAAATATGACATTATATAACACCATGTGAGTCATCCGCTGAGTGTGTGTATAAACCCCGTGCACTACACCCCTGTGAGGAGCATGTGTAGAGCGTCAGACAACACTGCGCAGGCCAACAGAGGAATGCATGTAGTGACACAACAATTCCTCTCACCCACTCAAACCACGAGGAAGAATCCAAAGCGAGATTAAACTATTGCTTTCTCAATCTCTTACCCGCCGCGTGGGACCGTCAATTAAATTGCAACACATGCCATTCCTGTTTTTCATCATAGCATAATATTTCTTCTATAAAACACAAACAGATGGGTATTGACAGAGTGATGAGGGAGAGAGAGAGAGAGAGAGAGAGAGAGAGAGAGAGAGAGAGAGAGAGAGAGAGAGAGGGAGAGAGAGAGAGAGAGAGAGAGAGGGAGAGAGAGAGAGAGAGAGAGAGAGGGAGAGAGAGAGAGAGAGAGAGAGAGAGAGAGAGAGAGGGAGAGAGAGAGAGAGAGAGAGAGAGAGAGAGAGAGAGAGAGAGAGGGGGGATCGGAAAAAGGGGAGTGATATGGAGAAAAAGAGGCATCGAGAGAGAGAAACAGACAGAGAGAGCTAGGGGGAGAGAGAGAGAGGGGAGGGGGGGGGGGTCAGAGCGACAGAGCGTAAACAGCCGTATATCAAGATTTTCCCTAATGTTTTGATGGAGACTGGTGCATCATAACATTCCAGGTCAATTACAATCTCCATGGGAACGTTTCTGGCATTCGGCAGCGCGCTCCGCTGTAAAGGGTTGAAGCACACACATCAGTGACGTTATGTAATGCGTACGCGCATGCTGCTTCAGACCACAATCAGACAGCCATGACATAGAAACGAGGAGCCAGAGAGACACAAGACATTTTACTTTGATAAGAAACAGACAGCAATATACTGGGTTTTTTAAAATGGCAAGCGTAGCACATTTTCTTTCTCTCCCTTTGCATTCAGGCTTGTTAAAAGTTCCTTTAAGATTTCTTTTTTTTTGTGAGATGGCTTTTAACTGCACTGGTACTCTCAGTGTTATTGCTTGGTTTGGAGAAATTTGGCTTGTTTCATGACAATATGAAGTGAAATGCATGCTCATGGGAAAAACTTGTTAAATGCAATTTGAAGACTTTTTTTATCATAACATAATGGGACAATTATGCCCATGGAAACAATTCACCACCTTCAACGTTCATAGTTCACCCTGTCTGTGTGTGTGTGTGTGTGTGTGTGTGTGTGTGTGTGCGCGTGCGTGCGCTCGCGCGTGTGTGTGTGTGTGTGCGTGTGTGTGTGTGTCTGAGTGCTTAATGTGTAGTAGTGATGCATCATCAGCCTTCTGGTCCTGTCATTATGTTACCGTAAATATGCCTTGAGAGGGTAAATGATGCCACCAAGCAGAAAGACGCACGCACGCACGCACGCACGCACGCACGCACCATGACACACGGTCAGTCTGCAGTAGGACTGTGGTGTATTTAAGCATTTAAGCGTCATAAACAACAAAGCCCACAGCAGGGCCAATCAGGCAGATGAGAGGCTAAATTGCCCTTAATGGAGTGTAAAAGACTACACAGGCAAATGCCAAACACAGGCAAACAGGAGCCTTAAGAGCAAGTCTAAAGTCTGCAGGCTAACGTCAGACAGTGGCCTAAACAGTGTTTTTAGAGGCTGAAATTACAGTTTTGGTCCCGGAGCGTCTGCCACCAACACACCAATTTCAGAGAGCAGCGGTGTGCGGTGCTGACAGCACTTTATTCTTTCATTCATTTATTTATTCATTCATTCTCTTATTTTAAGAAGGATGATATACCGATAGGAGGTCGTTTTCATGTAATGGAGTTTTATTTTTCCCCAGGTCTAGTCTTGAAGATAAAGTTTACAGTGTAGAGAAAGCAAATACTGTTAAAATATAAGACAAAAATATATATACACTCCCAAATGTGCACGACTGAGCGTACACGTTAAACTAATTCAACCATGTGTACACTTGAACAGAATGAACACTTGATGGTTTTACTGCCCAGGCATCTGTTTCTAATATCATATCAAGTGCCACCTGGGGCTTTGTGTGGCTCGACAAAGACTTTTATCGCTGGCTTAAGACAAAGGCTTCCGCCACAGCTAATCCATATTCCTCTTATCATGGCCTGCTGAAAACCACAATCATATGCCAACATCTGAGCGCTATCCACTCCACACTCCCTCCATAGGCTAACATTAGATAACGCTGGTGCTGAGCTAACATGAGCTCAGTCCTCACACACATTAGGGTATCATTAGAAGTGCTGAATGTTTTAAGAGCATAATTCACCATCGGCAAACATCGGAATCCTTTTGCACGAATGTTATGATTTTGTCGACTCTCTGTTCGTGATCTCTGATCTGAGAGTAAAGTATATTCACAAAGACAATATCTATTCCATGCCTATAAGTTTGTTGTTTTTCATATAGTTAGATATTTTGTTTTAGCTAGACAAAGTGCCCATGCATTCTTTGGCTGTTTTCATCAAATTGCTATGGCTCACAGTCAGTGTCAGGATAATAAAGATGCAGAAATGTGAGCCGGAGCCTCGGAGTAAGCAGAAAATGAATGCCACAGACGGAAAACAGTCTAAGTGCACACTATTTATCCATAATGTATAAATGATAGATAAGGGGATAGACAACAAGGCCTTTTCGTGGAGGGGTCAGAATGAAATTTGGACTTAGACTGTTTTTCGTCTGTGGTACTAATCAGCTCACGTAACTGTTAAAATATAACCATTGTATAATTATTTTATAATATACATTTGTTGAACGGGATCCCTATCCAATCTACATGCAGTGCAAGCTCACAACGCATCACAATGCGCTGTGAGCTCGCAGATCTGCTACTGTATTTTCACAGAAATGTTCGCATGCAGAAAAGGGACGCTACTGCATTATACAAATAGTGACGGTTGCAGCACACTCATGGATTCCATACATTTAAACTTTCCCCAGGCAAGCTGGCTTCCATCAAGATGTTCTACTTTATGTCAGATCATGTCATAATGTGGCAGGTGATGTGAAGTCACATGGCTACTGTAGCTGTAGGTGTTTTATGATATGTTGATATAATGGAAACTGAACAACGGAATTTGTATTATGAACGTCTGTGACAAGGTTATAATAGTTTTGGTTTTTTCATTATAGTTTAGTTTTAGTTAGTTTT
The DNA here is from genome assembly GCF_964188405.1 of Protomyctophum parallelum. Taxonomy (NCBI): domain Eukaryota; kingdom Metazoa; phylum Chordata; class Actinopteri; order Myctophiformes; family Myctophidae; genus Protomyctophum; species Protomyctophum parallelum. The sequence goes on along the minus strand of NC_139701.1, from coordinate 10,863,607 downwards.
GACATATTTTTTTCTAATTCAGTTAGTTTTAGTTAGTTTTTAGAGCGGGTTTGCTAGTTTTAGTTTAGTTTTTATTTTGTGAAAATGCTTAGTTTTAGTTTAGTTTTAGTTTAGTTTTAGTTTAGTTTTAGTTTAGTTTTAGTTTTTTCGTACTTTGGTTTATTTGTAACGAAGTATAGGATTAAAAAAGATCAGAGCAAGTATTGTGTAATAAAAACTCAACAAAAGATACCATTTAAAAGTATATATATTCAGTCTCTGTTGGACAATCAACCATGACATACTTCGCATATTTTCCCATCCTCATCCACAAGGCACTTGCTTGTAGAGATGCAACGATACTGATTTTTCAATTCCGATCCGATCCGATATATTAATTTTGAAATTTGCCGATCCGATATTTGCTGTAGGCTACATAGCAAAACAAATAAATACAAAAAAATTCAAAGAGGGGATGTTTATGGTTAAGTGTTTAACCTGTAGAAATAAGAATATGAACTGTTTAACCTGTAAACCTTAAGGGAATGGCAACCTGTTAATTAATACTATGGATTAGTATGTGCAAAGGTAAAATTTTACCCCTAAAGTGATGCCTGCATGTAACCTGTTAATTCATTCTATGGTTTATTATTATTAATAATAATAATAATAGTAATTATTATTATTGCTATATACACGTGGTACCTTTTTACCCCTAATGGATGCCGGGAATCAGCTGCGCTTTCATGTGACAAAAGCCCTGAGCCTTACCGACAGAACTCGGGGAGAAAAAAAATACCTCAGGACGTTTGTTATGGTGCTAGCTGGTGTTGTGTTGCTACTTTAGTTTGCAAACTCTGTCTGTCTTAAGAATTGCACTACACTTACAATCTGAATCAGTGTTTGAGCTTCTGACAACAATGTCATGGTTTGATAACTGAGCCAATTATATAAAGACGGATTTTACCGCGACGAGGACATGAGCTTTTTCTTCATCATCACCATCGTCGTCGTCACAGCAGCATTTTTTTCAATGGCAATAATAAAGTTACAAAGATTGAATCACATAGCGCTAAACAGCACATGTGTGCAGTAAATATATAGCAGAAGAATGGATTACAAGAGCAATCTCATCAACACAATGATAGGCTCCACCACACAACTGAACTGCGCATGCAGTGATTTGACTGACCCGTCATCATCTGTGCGATGACGGGTAAATGTTATACTTTTATTACTGTTAAGTCTGTAAGTGATTCCATTCTCTTGCATATCACTTAGTGGGGCTTTTTCTATAGTCTCTGTTTGCAGTCTGTACATATACTGGAGGTTGGATTCGCTCACTGCACTGTCTGTGCAGGACGGACTGTAAACATTAAACACGTGTCCCCCTCCTGTATCGGAGCGTGTATCGGTGGCATCAAATCCGATCTCCGATACATTAATTAAGCTGGATCGGAGGCCGTGGGCTGTGCCTCTTTCTGCCAACTTTTGCGAGATGCAAGCAGCAGCATTAAAACTTGAAGCGACCACGGGGCTGCACTGCAGAATGTAAACACGGGTCGTAAAGCGTTGTGACATGCTGCCTTACGGTGCTGAAAAGTGCCGTAAAAACGGCTCGGGAAATAAGGAAAAATTCATTTAAAAGGTTTATATTCTAAATGTCCGTAAGGCATATAAATATTGATAAAAAAACGATAACGAATGCCATTTTGTCTATCATTTCAGTTCGTTTTAGTTAGTTTTGTGAACACACAATACAGTTTTAGTTTAGTTATCGTTTTTTAATTTATTTTAGTTTCAGTTTAGTTTCAGTTAACTAAAATGTTTTTTTAATTCTAGTTTTCGTTTTTTCGTTAGTTATAGTTAACTATAATAACCTTGGTCTGTGATCCTGTCATGCACGCATGCACGCACGCACTGAGATACAAGGATTGTGCATGAACCGAACAATAAAACTATACTTTATTCACTTACAATATAATACATGTAGTGGAGTTTGTCTGCTAATACAGCAGCAGCTTGTCTTGCTAATGTCAAGAAACAGGCCGGTCTAGTGCGTGTAGTGAGAAGGAGTTTACCTGGAGAGCAAGGGAGGACAATATTGGGATAGACAAATGGGAGCTGCCGAGTGGTACATTGTGTGTATTGGAAGCCCAATACATTTAGATAAACACAACCTCACTGCACTAAGCTTGATAAATTTGATCTATTGATGGATTGATATGCGACATGAGGATCAAAGGTACAGTGCTCTGTACATACCGCTACACGAGTGTGTATACCACCTGTTGGGGGTGGGGTGGTGTGTGCCCGGGGGTGCTGCATGGTGTGTGTGTGTCCACCTGCACGTTTATGGGTGTGTGGCTTTGTATGTGTATGTGTGTGTGTGCACTGTGCGCACGCACAGTTGTAGAAGTGTGTTTGTTTGTCGACGTGCACGCTGCTGAACTTGAAATACCTATGTCACCGTGCGGGACTGAACCAGGACATATGATTTATAGACTTTTCACAATGGACTGAATTGTGAAAGGGAGGTTGCTTAACACTAAGCATTACCTATTAAACACAATACAACCAACTCATACTTAGACCTCCATCATGTTGCTTACCGTGCTTATTTTCCCCTCATTATCTCTCATTATGAGAGAGCCAAGATGGATGGCCTCTGTCTCCCAAGTTGCATCATTCTAATCTAGTGGCTCAGTTAGTGTCGAAGTGTCCTTGAGCAAGACATTGAACCCCAAATTGCTCCTGATGTGCTGGCTAGTGCCTTGCATGGTTTCTGCCGCCATCGGTGTATGAATGTGTGTGTGAATGAGTAAATGTCAATAAAGCGCCTTGGATAAAGGTGCTATATAAATGCACCATTTACCATTTTGTTTACAAAAGTTGACAAAGTTTTATTGAATGATGAACGGAAGAAAACTGGTGTGCTAGACTGCAGTCTTCTCACCATGCCCTCACCATCCAAAGAGAACAGTGTACTAGCAGAAAATAGACGCAACAGGAACTCTGAAAATACCCCTACTGTGAAGTAATACTCTATGGTCAACATACTATTACATAGAACTTACTGTACATGTTTTAGAACAGATTTGCATTGTCCATTACAGGACAGGACACTGTCTCTCACTGTCCTGATCATCACAGGACAGGACACTGTCTCTCACTGTCCTGTCCATCACAGGACACTGCCTCTTATGGAGTTCTCGCGGAAAAAAATCTGGTTGGCATGCAGGACTTACGACACGGCAGCTAAAAAGATAATAGCTTTCAAATCTCCCCATAACATGTCTAGTGCTCATTGGCTTTGAAGCTTTATTCTGGATATTGCTTATACCCGGAACTGTCTTCTGACTAAATAACGAGGGAATGAATGTGTTGGTGAGGTTACTTAACAAGGGGTTGGAGGGAGGGACTGGGTGGGGAGGGGAGGTTGTTGGGGGGGGGGGGTCCAGAGTTCGCCTATATTTTTGCTGAATGTTCACCTATTATTACGATGATGATATTCCTGGAATAGGGACGCTGTATAGGGTTCATGTGGTTAAAAATGCATTTCTTCTACTTTTTATACTAAAGTTAACATCCGAGTGAAACATTCTTCATATTTATCAGGACACATGCCTACATTAACATAACGGTGCATACTTCTTCTTCCCCCATGCAGGGCCTGTCTGTCTGTCTGTCTGTCTGTCTGTCTGTCTGCTCGTGAAGAGGTGTGCGGTAAGTGATTGTGATGGCTGCGTTGTGAGAGGTGTGTGGTAAGTGATTGTGATGGCTGCGTTTAGCGGGATGAGGGGGTGATTATGGTGATGTATAACCAGGAGCTGTTATGGTTGGAACTGACAGCCGGAGCCAAACATTTTCATACAGACCTGTCTGGGGGAAGTGGAGACACTGTCAGGTTTGTTTAAGCTGAAAGGAGTTTCAGTTGAACTCTTTCATAATCTCTCCTGGTCTCTCTCTCTCTCTCTCTCTCTCTCTCTCTCTCTCTCTCTCTCTCTCCTCTCTATACCCCCCCCACCTCTTTATCTAGCCGTCTGTCTTATGTGCTCTCTCTCTCTCTCTCTCTCTCTCGCTCTCTCTCTCTCTCTCTCTCTCCTCTTCTGTCTCTTCTGTCCCTCTTTCTCATCTCTCCCTGTGTGTTTTCTTTACTTTCTCGAGTCACAACCTAGGTGGGCTCTGGAAACACTTCTTCACCACTGCTCCCTCTCCTTCCATTTCCCCCTCCTTCTCTCTATCCCCCCCACCCCCCCATCTTCCCTCAGGTGTTGTAGACACGTAATTACTGTATGCACGGGTTCAATATGGTCTCCGGTTACCCCCCCCCCCCCCCCCCCTAGGTTCTCCCTTTTAACCGCGTGTCTGTCCACTCGCTTGTTTATGTGTGAACATGCACAAGGGTATATGCACTAGTGCAGATGTGTCTGCATTGGGCACATTTGTGCATGCATGAGCGTGTGTGTGTGGCACGTCTGGATGTTTCCAAGTGTGTGTTTAAATATCCTACCGGCATGTGCAAAATGTGTCGGTGTCTGACTCCCAAACTGTGTGTGCACGCGTGTGTGCGTGTGTGTGTGCGTTCCAGTGGCTATTAGTGTGTTTCTTCTCCTCTCCTCTCCTGCAGTGCTGTGAGTGCATCTAAATAATAATAAAAGCAGATGAAAGGGCTGAGGAGGGAAACCACAGACACACGCCGCCAGGAAGCTAGCTCCCTGAAATGAAAGACACGTTTCTGGAACAAAGACACCAGATGCTTGAAACAGAAAAGAATAACACAATGTGCTGTGATTAGATGCCTCGGTCGGGCGCTACTGTAGATCCTATACGGACAGTTAAGACTACTGTCAAATAATGCCTAACATCTGTTAAGAAATCACCCAGAACGCAGAGTACACTAGCACTACAAACACACTCGGCGAAGACATCATTGACCAAAGAAGAGACTGTTATGATGCGCCAGTCGCCGTCTTGACATTAGAGAGAATCTTGATATATGGCTGTTTACTCTCCCGCTCTCTCTCTTTATCTCTCTCTCTCTCTCTCTCTCATTCTCTCTCACTAACTCACTCACTCATTCTCTCTCTCTCTCTCTCTCTCTCTCTCTCTGTCTCCTTCTATCATCTTCCGAATAAAATAAAGCCTTGTTGTTAATTCGAGTTATGGTGATTTCGCCATAATGTATTAAACATTTTTTGCACCACAGGCTCCTTTGACTTCCGTGGCGTTTAATCTGCTGTTCTGTTGTGCGGTGATGACCAGAGAACCCAACTATGCACATCAGTTCCATCTGACTACTTTGAGGCTTCATTTGAGCTGATCCGCTCAGCCCATATTGATACACTTCTTATTTTATGAATATATTAAATGGTCTTATGGGACAGGCCTGCAGCCAAAATCTGACTCTCAGAGACGTCTAGATTGCACAAAATATGTTCAATATGTTTTGGTTTTTTATGATTGATTGAGTGAATTAATGTGGATGGGGTTTTGGATCATTTGCAGCGACATTAAAACATGAGCAGTAATGTACGTTGAAGAATGTCAGATCAGATTATTTGACCTGCCGTTTAGACCAGGGTTGTCCCGATCCGGTCACGTGATCGGAAATCTGGGCCGATCACGTCATTTTCAAATGATCGGAATCGGATCGGGAGCAGAAAAAAAAAAAACGTGATCGGGACATCTCATCCCTAGTGTCAATATTATATCCATATCATGATATTAAACTGGATATTATCTGTGATTTTGGATATTGTACTATTGTGATATGGCATAAGTGTTCTCTAAAAATAGAAATTTCGGATCGGGGGAAAATCGGTATCGGCAGATACTCAAAATCAAATGATCGGGAATCGGATCGGGAGCAAAAAATTTCAATCGGGACATCCCTAGTTTAGACTATAGAGACAGGGGCGTTACTAGCGCGACGCAGACGCCGCGACTGCATGGGGGCCCAGAGGCAAGGGGGGCACACGGCCGTCTGTAAAATGGCCTGTGTCTGTGGCGAGTGTGCAGTGGGCTTTCCCAGTCTGGAGTCCCGACAGCCAGGTACTGTACGTGCACAAATCTACTACACTACAACGGTACAGTGCCCCGCTGTTTATGAACCAACACGCAGTTTGGGCTTGCTTTTACAGGCTGCAGCTGTTGCTCTGATTACAATCACGACACGTACCATCACAACTGATGTACAGTGCCCCGCTGCTGTGTTTATAAGCCAAAAACAGTCCGTTTGTGCTACGTTCACCGGCGATCGAGGGGGTGGGGGGGGGGGTGGGTGGGTTTGGTAGCGGTCAGGGGCACTCACTGATCAGCCTGCGTCGGGGCCCACTGACATTTAGTTACGCGTCTGACTAGAGATGTCCCGATACTGTATCGATATCGGAAAAGTATCGATATCGGCCCTTTTTGGTCATATCGGGTCATATCTGTATCTGCGAATATGCCAGTCTAACCACCGATCTGACACAGGCTTAAGGGGTTGACACTATGCCAGTCTAACCACCGATCTGACACAGGCGTAAGGGGTTGACACTATGGCAGGTAAATACAATGTTGGGGCACGTGGAGTTTGGTTTCGAGTTGCCCAAACTGCAAGTGCACGTTTTAGTGAGGAGTCTGCTATTAACACGAGATAAAATAAGTAATTTTCTTTTATTTATTATGGTAAATATTATTCTCTGGTATCGGTATTCGGTATCGGCTAACACAGAAATGGTGGCATCGGGATCGGATCGGGAACGAAAAAAGTGTATCGGGCCATCCCTAGTTAAGGCCATTTTCACCTCTCCGTGTCCTTAAGACAGAACACGTCTCAGCCAATTCAGCAAAACGCACATTCAAAATATGTTTATGGCCACACATACATATGCTCATAGTTAGCGTGTTATTAGATGCAACGAGAGATGTGTTGTTCTTAATGATGCATGCCGTTCTGTTGCCCGTCTCTCACGGTGGTGGTCTAGAGAGTCTAGACCTCAGTCAGAGGGATGCGTGATATGTCAGACAGTCAATAACATCACGAGACAGAGTCAGAAGGTGGTTAAGTACGTAGGCTAGTGGCTGCCTCTCAGACGCACATCTCCTTTTTCCCCTCTAGACAGGAAGAGTGGGAAGAGAATGAGGGTCTCTCTTTCTTTCTCTCTCTCCCCTTCTCTCCTCTACCCTGTTCTCTCTCTCCGTCTCTCCCCCTCTCTCTCTCTCCCTTCCTCTGTCTGTCTCTCTCTCTCTCTCTCTCTCTGTGCGTGTGTTTCTGTCTGGGCGAAGTGGGTTTGTGGGTATTTTCCCTGATTTGACGGCAGCTCAGGTCTGGATGATATTTAGTTGCAGGGATTTGTCGGCGGGTCTCTCTGTACACATCTCTCTCTTATATGGTACTCGAAGGGCAGAGGGGGTGGGGTGGGGGGGCAGAGGGGATTAAAGATCCCAGACACCGACAGTCTCAGCTGGGTTTGAGGATCAGTGTGTGTGTGCGTGTGTGTGCGCGTGCCTGCGTGCGTGTGTGTGTGTGTGTGTGTGTGCGCGCGTGAGAGAGAGAGAGAGAGAGCCTAGTCCTCATCGGTTCTACGGAGGCCATTGAAACAGGGATAAAGAGAGTAATTAAAGGATCTGTTGTGCTCAGGTGATGCTACCAGGAAGAGCGACACAGGTGCACACGCTCTATATAACAGTTATTGTGACGGTATATATATATATATATATCTGTATCGTGCAGCCAATACCAATCTTAATTCAGTATTCATTCTTAGTTCTGTAAGCATCTCATGTTGACAAGAGAGTCAAAGTTCATCTGTTGAGAATGTATATTCACTCTGGAATTCCTAACAAAGTTGTGTCCCGTCAGTCACACATATAAACTATTACAAAATATAAGATAAAAATATGAAGAATTTGTGTTTATTCTGTCACATTTAAATCAGGGGTCATGGCCATGCTGGCTTGTGGTGGACATATTTGTCAAAATTAAATGTTTGTACTGTACACAATATTACCAGAAACATAAAGAGCTAGTCCTGATCGACCGTAACAGAACCAAATTGGTTCCATTTTTGGTTCCATTTGTACACTCTCAAAGTTACGGGGGTCCTTGTAAATGACACATTTGAGAACCACTAGCACTAGTTGGACCCCCTTAATATGCCATTAGTGTCATAATAAATCAGTGTCATACATATTCCGAAGAAAACCTGGAGACTTGACATTCAGCTAATGATCAAAATAAGAACATTATGGTGTGTGAAAAAGAAAATCTAATCCAATTTGCCACGGACACATTATGACTCCGTATTTCATTAGCGTTACGTTCTTAGCTTACGCATGTTTGATGATAACTACTGTTTATGTATGTGATGTATTGCCATGCTTTTTGTTATTGCTTAATGTAAATCACAGACAGACAGACAGACAGACAGACAGACAGACAGACAGACAGACAGACAGACAGACAGACAGACAGACAGACAGACAGACAGACAGACAGAGGGCTTCATTTCAGAACACAGACAAACACTAGTAATTAAAGGCCCAATCTGTGATTGTAGTATATGGTGGCCCCTGTTCAAAGACGGTCTCACTGGTCCTTACCGTATGTTATATAAGTAGATACATCATCCTTAATTTCTATGCGGATGTAAAAAATGGTTAATTATACCATGTCATTTTATAAGGTTTGTGTGACATATAGGAAGTATTTTGTTGTTACGATGTGAAATTGCAAAAGATATATTCAACTAGAAAAAGTGCCCTTCTGGGCACAGGTCTCCACCAGGATAGGAATGTAGGACATTGCAGCTTGCCTTCATCTGGTGGTTGGATAAAAGGGCAACAAAAGTAAATTAGAGGTAAAAACACTTTTCGGCCAGTTATAGCGCCACCTTGAGGCTGAGTTGAAATTGTTCATGTGGCATTTCTTCCTCGGCCTAGTGGGAATGTGCGTGCACAATTTCACGGAAATCACGCGATGTGTTCATGATTTGCAGCATTTTGTTTGAAACTGAGCACTTTGGAAGCCAATCTTAACCAATCAGGATGGAGTCTGAGAAATCTGAAAGACCCGTTTCGTTGAATGGCTCTAGAGAGACTGTGTACCAATTTGCGCGATGTTTGGACAAAATCTGTAGGTGTACTGTGCAAAAACTTGTTTTGCACAAAGCGGCCTCCTGGTGGCGCTATAACAGGCCGTTCTGGAAATTTTGGGGCAGAGGTTCATCGTTGGCATCCAGGGAGTGTGTGTGCAAAATTTGGCATCGACCGGGTTGTTTTGCACAAAGCGGCCTCCTGGTGGCGCTATAACAGGCCGTTCTGGAAATTTTGGGGCAGAGGTTCATCGTTGGCATCCAGGGAGTGTGTGTGCAAAATTTGGCATCGACCAGGTTAACGGTGCCGGAGATTAGCTGCTCACGGACACACACACGGACGGACACACGGACGGACGGACGGAGTGCAAAACATACTCTCCCCCCATGCCTTCGGCCTGGTGGAGACAATAAACAAGACAAACTTGAATGTAGAAATTAAATCACCCTGGGGGCCTCTGCCCGGCCGAGGGCGGTCCCCGCGAGTACCCACACTTAAATTCCAGATTGGTCTTTATCCAACCCTACCCTATACTGGGTCTGCTCATTTTGTCCTACACCAAATCTATTCTCCTTGCACATAACAACCACACCAAGGGTTTCTAATGAAGTACTGTCACCTCATAACATGTGAAAAACTGGAAAAAATAGGAAAACCACGGCACTCCATCTTTAAAAGGTCTAAACATTTCTAAACAAAAATAGAATGCTTTTTCATCACAGAACAAGCTGAGCGGTGGGTGCCTGTGTTGAAGTTTCATTTCACGCTCAGAATGTGTTGTTTGCAGGGCAACTAGTACACGGAATGAGGTTAATAGCCAGGTGCACGTACCGTAACTAACCATCACAACAACCTCAATATGTTGGTCAGTTCAAACCACTTCAGTCTGGTTGGGGCCTATTAAGGAGCAGCACATGGCCTCAAGGCGCCTTTCATCTCGTTTCCTTAATCGACGCACGAAAGAGATACTTGCAGCAGCCAGCAGCCACGCAGTGTGCATCACCCAGCCCGCCATGATGAGGTTTATTGTGGTCAGCGTTTACTGTAAGTCTCCGAGGAGTGTCATGTGACGGGTGTCAAACTCACTGCCATGATGGTGACAGATAGAATTAGGGTCATCTCTCTCTCTCTCTCTCTCTCTCTCTCTCTCTGTCTTTCTCTGTCTCTCTGTGTGTGTGTGTGTGTGTGTGTGTGTCTCTCTCTCTCTCTCTCTCTCTCTCTCTGCTCCAGGAATTGCATTACATGGGAATGGGGACAGCAGGAAAACATATCCCCATTCACAGTCACTGATGACAACAAGCAGGCATATCAGTATCCACCACTCATTATAACACAATATCGTATCCTGCATTCATAACAGGAACAGGAATCTCTGCACCACTCCTTTGTTACCGACTCAGATTTTACTGTCGCTAATTATTGTATCGTCAGTTAATTGTTGAGGCAGAGAGAGAAGCAGAAAGGCCATTTTAAAAGCAATTCTACCATTGATGCTGAATTATATATTTTTTAAAGCATGAACAAGCATCTTACAATTAATGCGCGAAATCTCTTCACGTCTGTACATCCGCCTGTATACGTACTGTATGTATTTGCTCACACTTTTTGCTACTACTCCATAATATTTTCATAATATTCCATTTGCAATTGGCTACGATTGACTTCCACAATTTGCGGGCGGGGTCCATTTAGCAAAAAATGCCACAAATCATGAACTGATCCGATCTGCCCCCAAATTTAAATCACAAATCATAAGTTATTTTGGCCACATGTTATTTTGACATGACATTTTTGTATCGTCCCATCCCTATGTGCACAACCAAACGCAATTCACATCCACCCAAAGGGGGCACCACAAATGATACAAACCAGTGTTTGTTTCCCCTCCACCAAATCAGGCATTAATGCTCCCATGCATCATCATTTGCCTGTAATTACATTCGCAAAATTGTTGGCTTAGCAGTCCCGGTCCCGACGAACCTTGCTGAGTGTCCCGTCCCCCCTAAGCTTCCTGTCAAGCTACTATATCAATAAAAGCAAAAAGCCTCCAAAAAATGTGTCCATCCCCGATTTCTTACAAAAACGGCATAGGCCTATATCTGCAACGCAACATCCAATTAACCCCAAAAATTGAATCACATTTTGAGGGGCCTCTCTATTAGAGCCAGTGTTGGGGAAAGTTCACTTTCCCGAATGAACTAGTTCTAGCTCTTTTCAACTTGTGAAAGCTGATATGCTTTTTTTGTGAAGGCAAAAGTTTCCGAACGTCTCACATCCTGCATAATTTCCGTGTGCTGAAAATAGATGATCTACAAGCTCACAACGTGTCGCGTTTGTAGGCCAGCGAGGCCTACAAACATAATTTCAGTCCAAGGCCAACGAGGCCTACAAAACATCATTTTTACGTCGTGGACCCTAGTGGTGGTTAGCTAAAAATGCAAAAATAAAATGCTGGATTAACGCCCAGACTCCCTCCCCAGTCACAGTTCAGTTCGAATGAATGTAGAATTGTGCAGGATTTGCATGCATTTGAGAGAGCTTAATTTAATGTTATTTTAACAAAGAAAAAATCCTCTCTCGCACACTTAAACCAGAGGGAATCCAGCAGTATAGCAAGCAAGTCTCACACCGTTCACTGTTCTCTCTACTGTACTGCCTGCGGGCAGTGCAGGACTGCGGGGCTGCATGCTGCTCTGCAGGCCTCGTACACACATGCCGGACGGACATGATCTGTTCTGTCTGTGTTTCATGGCCGCCTCAGGCTCAATGCTTTTCCAATGGAAGTCACGTTGAAGTCATGTGTGCCTGTGATCACCTGTGATGGCATGTGCCTGTGATCAACCTTCACTGTGCCTGTGTTGGCACCCTAAGGTGCCTAAGGTTGCCTAGCCCTGGTCTAGATGGCCAGTAGGCAGTGCTGAGTAAAAGTACAGAATTGAAGTACAAAAGTATCGGCATCAAAAATAAAAGTACTCATATTGCAGAATTTGCCATTTCACAAGTTCAAAATGTGCACAAAATCTATTGAAAATAGCATGGCGTATAGGGTTAATGTATGTTTTCTAATCAAAATTTAAATCTCCAAAGTAACTAGTAACTGAAGTTTTCAAATAATTGTAGTGGATTTCTGGCTCTGAGTAGAAGTAAAAGTACTGGCCCAGGCCGTAGCGTAACGGTCTGGGCACCGGACTGGTAATCCAGTCGCAGTGTGCCGCGGGTTCGACTCCCGGACCCGACACGGCCTTTACTGCATGTCATCCCCCCATCTCTCTCCCGTTTCCTGTCAGCCTACTGTCTGTCCCTTCAAAAATCAATAAAAGGCGTAAGCCGCAAAAAAATATCTTAAAAAAAAAAAAAGAAGTAAAAGTACTGGAAATTGGAAATGCTCAAGTAAAGTACAAATACCTCAAAATTGTACTTAAGTACAGTACTTAGTTACTTTCCACCACTGCCAGTAGGCCTACAGGAGATTCTGGCTATAGCTGAAACAATAAGCTTCCAGTGAACTCACATGCCGAAACGTATAGTCACACATTACTATTATTATTGTTATTATTTTTTTTAGCTTGAATTGTACAGGTGAACCACTGTGTCAGGAAATCTGAACTCCCTGGCTGCAGCCAATTAACGTCAAACAATCCCATAACTCATCCACACACTATCTATACCCCAGCCTGAGGGAGTAGGCTGCGCCCTAATGTGTGGTCGCCATGAGATGGTGTGGCAATTGTTATGGGACCTTTGCAATTAATTACCTGTATTTCATTAGTGAAGGGAGAAAAATAAAGCACTAAAAGTCCTGAATTACTGCAGGGGGTGGAAGAGCAAGGGAGAGAGAGATGAGAGAGAGAGAGAGAGAGAGAGAGAGAGAGAGAGAGAGAGAGAGAGGAGCATCTTGTGGTGAGGTGTTATTGTGCCCGATGCCGCGGGCTATGCTGAGATAACACTACTTCACCATACTATACAGTAATGCTCGCATATCAATCATCTACCTCAAGACACTCAGCGAAGTCTAAACAAATAATAAACACATGTAGTTGTGTTCCTTATTCCCAGCAATTACCCTGGTGGTAATTACATGGTAATATAAGTCCTTGTTAAAATGATTTGTTTCATAAGACACTTATGCCTGCATGGTCTAAGAAGGTGTCCAGAGTCAGACCTCCAGACTCTAGACAGCCTGGAAATGAAACACGGACAATAAACATCCAATATTTTCCCCCTGTCCAATGTAATCTGTGGTAAATGTGTGTGAGTGCGTGTATGTGACTGTGCGTGTGTGTGTGTTGGTAGGTCCACATGAACCTCTGTCTCAACATAAACCCACCTGTGTTCCCAGGGAAGTGTGTTTTTGCTGATGAACTGAAATATCTCCAATCCGCTCTTTATTTTATTTTCATTCCCTCTCTCTCCTGTTGACACTGGCTCCAAGATGATCAGATACAAGAGCTCTGTAGAGGAGAGAGAGAGAGAGAGAGTTAGAGAGAGCTACAGAGAGCTACAGAGAGAGAGAGAGAGAGACAGAGAGAGAGAGAGACTGAGAGAGAGAGAGAGAGAGAGAGAGAAAGAAAAGGAAGAAGAAGGCGATAGTGAGAGAGAGAGAGTTACAAAAGAGAGAGAGAGAGAGAGAGAGAGAGAGAGAGAGAGACGGAGAACGGGACAGTCAGCCATGTATAGCTGGCAGCCAGGTGAGTTCATACTGCTTTTTTATCCCCTGCTATAAAGGAAAAGACAAACAAGAGAAATACGAAACGTGTAAATCAAGTATTCTGGAGTGCGTGCGTGCGTGCGTGTGTTCCTTTGTGATGACACGGCGAGAGGAGACAGCACGATGGGCTGTCTGGAAGGCCAGCATGGGCAGCATGGCTGAATAAAGACTGGGATATGATGGGTTAATCCTCAGTTAAATGAACAACACCTCACTGCGTGTGTATCGGGAATTCACTGCGTGTGTCGGGAATTCACTGCGTGTGTATCGATAATTCACTGTGTGTGTATCGGAGAGAGAGAACCAGCGAGGGTTCGGGTAATAGAAGGTACATTCTGTGTGTATAATCTCGATGAAAAGAACAGATTTTCACCCAAAACTTTCTGCTGAAGGAAAGAGACACGAAGAGAAAAATAACTGACTAACTCTAACCCTAAGAAAAACAGACACATGTGTAGGTATATAAACTGACAAACACATGCACGCACGCACGCACACACACACACACACACACACACACACACACACACACACACACACACACACACACACACACACACACACACACACACACACACACACACACACACACACACACACACACACACACACACACAATCCTGTTTTCGCTGTCTTCCCTGGTTCCCACAGACCATCAGTGGAAACCTGCGGAGGGGAAAATATTTGGCTTAGAGGCCTGGAAGACATGCAGCTCCAGAAGTGAACCAACTGCACCGAGACCTGGTCCAACTTGGAAGGAGAGGAGAGGGGAGCCCTGGGGAACATACAGTACATAGTAGGCTGCTGCATGACACACCATATCCACGGCCAAGCCTGATGCGACCTGACAGGAACCCTACAGGCTTGGAAACCAGGTGAACGCACATTTTTCACTTAATTGTGAAAGTTTTCCTTGGCGTTAGAAATCTGGTAATTTATTACCTAATAATTTTTGTCTCGTATTTTTTTTCTTCTTCTTTTGAGCTTATCCCCCCCCCCCCAAAAAAGAAGCTTTGTTTGGACTGCGGTTGGGGTTGGCCGGGCAGAAACCAGAAGGAGTTCATCCTGAAACCAGTGGGTTCAGAGCTGAGAATCCATCAAGCTGTTTTTTCCCCGGAGGTTGGACGTGGAGTTCGCTGCACTGGCAGCCGATGCTAGTGTCCTGCCTCTGCGTCAGACGTAATCAAAATCAAACGTCCGCCTGTTATGACAGCCTTGCATTAGGCCAAGACACAGCCAGGCCATTATAAATGAAACGTATACCACCCAGGACTATACCGTCCACGGTGTCAGCGTGGTTCAAGAGACAGTCAACGCTTTTGCAAAGGCCTGCCAATCAAATCCATGGCAACAAAACCATGCATGCATTCCACTGGTTCCCATCCAGTTTCAGTTTGAAACACGATAACATAGGGTAATATAACAGTCCAGGCTTTGTGGACATGCAGTGTTGGGGATATTAAAAACAAAGGCGAGGGAAATGGTTAATGTTTTTTATCGTGGAGGTGGTCTGGCCCTATAGCGTGTCTATCTGGTGCTCTGGGCCTGGTGTAATGGTGCGGGTGGCTCGCTGAGGTGCTTAACCCATTCTGACCTGAGATCAGATTCTAAAAATGTCTATTACATCCTGACAGTTTCATTATTAACCCATTCTGACCTGAGATCAGATTCTAAAAGTGTCTTCGATTTAAAAAAAATAGCAGACCTACAAGCTCGTATCGCGCCACTCGGTGGCGCGATATGAGCTTGTAGATCTGCTATTTTTCAATAGCTAAAGCACGACACGATGCTAACACCAAAATGGGTGCCCGTTCAGAATGGGTTAAATAGCACTTAAATAACAGGAGTAGTGCCACGAGTGGCACTACTCGCACGGAATGCACAGCGGAGACACGTTACGAACTACAGGCCTTGGTGGTGATCTTTATTTTTTTGTGGAAAGGAGTTGGAAGTTGTTACACACGCAGCTCTTGAAATTAGCACACAGACCACCACCATGGCTTCTGCTGACTGTTGAGTCTATCAATTATGCGTAGCACTTTTACTGCTGTCCTCCATTTAATATTTAAAAAATATATTCAAAGAAAAGAAAAGAAGATAAGAAGCTCTGTTCAGCCAAGAAATGAACAATTCTGGCTGAAATCCATTCAGCCACTCCAGCGTAGCCTGTACAAGTATGAGCTCTTGTATTTCACTGTTAACAGTAGTGGAAGATCCATCGCATATACAGTAACAGGCAGATCCTGTTATCAGATAGGTTTCTATCTGTTGTATACTGTACAACTTAGAACATCAATTACGGTCTAGTGTTACGCATGCATGGTGTTGTGTTCGCAGCAAATGACAGTTTATACCTGCATTTATTTTTTTTAAAGAAAGAGAAAAGGTGGGTTTGCATTTCAAAGTGATTTATTATTTATTATGTCGTTAAGTTATTACGTGGATCATGTCATTCTGTTTGAGAAATCTGATGAAAAAGAGGTCATGAAAATTGGCTGTGAAGTGTGAACGCATCCTTGGATTACATGTGTTTGTATGACATGTAATTGATGTAAAGCACTAAATCAATCCCTGACAATGCAAGGCAACTACACTATTCATACCTTAAAGAACACAATGCTCTGTATGTAAGGTCAGTTTGCTTATGCACAGTTGTCCTACAAAGCACTAACTATACATTTTTGGACACGCTGACTTATTTGTGTACATCCAAAAAGTTTAAATTAGCCTTCGTCATGTAGGGGGATAAATAATTACCTCAAGAACAGATATATACAATTAGTGTACTATCACTTACAGTATACAGTATATCCATGGCGCGATGTTTGGCTGACCAGTTGAAACACTTTTAAACACAGTTAAGTCTTTGTTCGTAGTTATGGGTCTAATGGTCAGCAAGCACAGTTAACGTAACGTTCTAACAGTATGAATAAAAAACTTGCTGTCTACACTGTATGAACCTGACCCACAGTACACAGTCATGGAAATGTGACCTGAGGGTGAGGTACGCACACGCACACGCACACGCACACGCACACGCACACACACACACACACACACACACACACACACACACACACACACACACACACACCCCTTCCTTCCCATTTCCCTCCACATCTCCTGAGCTTGGTGTCCAGACCACACACTGGATTTACAATGTGGTGAGGACGAGAGAGAGAGAGAGAGAGAGAGAGAGAGAGAGAGAGGAGAGTGTGGAAAGCCAGTGAGAGCAGAGGCCAGGGAATGAGAACAAGGCAGAGGGAGAGACAGACAGAGACGGAAGGACTGCTGAAAACCTTATACAACAAACTTCTCTTATTCCCACTGTGGAATCCGGAGAATCCGGCTTCCCTACAAAACCACTGAATAGTTTTTCAACTCTATATCCCTGTTCTTCAGACAAACCCGTGAATTTGGCCTTTTCAGGAAAAACAACAAGATTTATTTTACATAAAGCGTGCGTGTGTGTTTGTGTGTGTTTGTGTGTGTGTGTGTGTGTGTGTGTGTGTGCTGCTTCCACTGCATTGTGTCCTTATGTTGCCCTGTTTATGTACTGTTGTTGTTGTTGCTTTTTTTCTTGATATTTCTTTGTGTACAGCACTTTGTTTCAACCTTGTTGTATAAAAATGTGCTTTATAAATAAAGTGGATTGGATTGGATTGGATTGGATTGTGTGTGTGTGTGTGTGTGTGTGTGTGGAATATCACATGATGAGTTTATTTGCAAATAATTTGCAAATAATTGTATTGTATAACTGCCTGGTATTAGTATGCGTTGTTTGGAATGCTACTTTGCTAATATGGATGACAGTACTGTATATGGAGAATCTGTTTCTTTTTTTTGGAGGGCGGGGGTGGGGGGGGGGGGGGGGGGGTTCCTGCCTTTATTTGATAGTGTACAGCGGGGGTGCCCACACCTTTATGACGTGAGAGCTACTTTCAAAAATGTGTCAATCAATCAAGTCACCTTTAACCATTCCAAAAAATGTTTTTTATATACATATTTAAATTAAATATTCTTCAGGGACATGTCCTGTGATCTACGTGCACAGCCTTTGTGATCTCCTGGTTAGATTGCGATCTACCTTTTGGGCACCCCTGGTGTACAGTAAGCTCACAGGAACTATGGGGGAGAGAGATGGGGAGTGACACGCGCAGAAAAGGTGGTCGGGATCCGGAGTCGAACCTGCCACACGCTGTGGAGCTGGATTAGCAACCTATAGGTGCCCGGACCACTAGGCCGGCCCGGGCCAGTGATCTGAGAGACCAATGGCCATACCACTACTACGATATACTGTAGGCATCTGGATGTCATTTATTTTGCTGACTATTGTTTCCTGTTTTCTGTTGCTTCTAGTTCTGTTGGTGGGGTTCCTTATGTCATGTGTAAAGCTTTTTGCAGCACAATTTTGAAAGGTGCTATATAAATAAATGAAGTTTTATTATTATTATTTAGTATATAGGGAAATTGTCTATTAAAGACTAAACATATTACACCAACGTTTAATTCTTTAGGGGGTCAGTCGTCTATCACCAGGCTCTGGTACTTCACACAGATCTCAAAACCAATAAACTAGAGCTTGTTTTTCATTCCATGGACTTGGGAGCATAACGAGCGGGGGTCTTGGAAACTCCGCAGACTCTATAGGGTTATAGTTGGTGACTCTACTGAACTGGGGTCAGCAGTAAATGCCCAGCCGACTTGTAAAGTCAACACCCCCCTCTGTGTGGACCTGCTGTGCACCTGACCTTCAGGCTGACTCCCTCTGTGTGGACCTGCTGTGGACCTGACCTTCTGTTGGACCTTCAGGCTGACTCCAGAGCCAGTGGTGCATGGAAAAGGTACTCGCATATTTTACTTAAGTAAAAGTATGTCTACCGACTACCGAGCAATCTTCGTTCCTACTCTCACCTATGGTCATGATTGAAGTGTGGGTCATCCAGTGTTGGGGAAGTTACTTTGAAAGCGTAGCTTGTAAAGCTCACCATGGCAGTAGCTTGATCAAGCTACATAGCTACCCCTGGAGAAATGTAGCTTGTAAAGCTACAGCTACATAGGAAAAAGTAGCTCAGCTACTTTTTATTTCTCAGCGTTAAATTGAGAAGGTACATGCGGGTGACCCCTCCTCCCCTCTGGGAGACCCCTGCTCCCCTCTGGGAGACCCCTGCTCCCCTCTGGGAGACCCCTGCTCCCCTCTGGGAGACCCCTGCTCCCCTCTGGGAGACCCCTCCCACCCTGCTCCCCTCTGGGAGACCCCTCCTCCCCCTGCTCCCCTCTGGGAGACCCCTCCTCCCCCTGCTCCCCTCTGGGAGACCCCTCCTCCCCTCTGGGAGACCCCTCCTCCCCCTGCTCCCCTCTGGCAGACCCCTCCTCCCACCCTGATCCCCTCTGGGAGACCCCTGCTCCCCTCTGGGAGACCCCTCCCACCCTGCTCCCCTCTGGGAGACCCCTCCTCCCCCTGCTCCCCTCTGGGAGACCCCTGCTCCCCTCTGGGAGACCCCTCCTCACCCTGCCCCCCTCTGGGAGACCCCTCCTCACCCTGCTCCCCTCTGGGAGACCCCTCCTCCCACCCTGCTCCCCTCTGGGAGACCCCTCCCACCCTGCTCCCCTCTGGGAGACCCCTCCTCCCACCCTGCTCCACCCTGCTCTCCTCTGGGAGACCCCTCCTCCCCCTGCTCCCCTCTGGGAAACCCCTCCTCCCCTCTGGGAGACCCCTGCTCCCCTCTGGGAGACCCCTCCTCCCTTCTGGGAGACCCCTGCTCCCCAAAATTGTAGCTTGTAACTTGAGTAGCTAAGCTACAAAAAATGACCCAAAAAGTAGCTGAGCTACTTGACGAGGTACACAAATATGAATGTAGCTAAAATACCACAAGCTACAGCAAAATGTAGCTAAGCTACGTAGCTCAGCTACATGTAGCTTAATACTCCCCAACAGACCGAAAGAATAAGGTCACGCATACAAGCGGCCGAAATTAGTTTTCTCCGACGGGTGGCTGGCATCTCCCTTAGAGATAGGGTGAGAAGTTCAGACACACGAGAGAGACTCGGAGTAGAGCCGCTGCTCCTTCGCCTGGAAAGGAGCCAGCTTAGGTGGTTCGGGCATCTGGTTAGGATGCCTCTTGGGCGTCTCCCTAGGGACGTCCTGGAGGCACGTCCCACATGGGAGGAGACCCCGGGGCAGACCAAGGCGCAGATGGAGGGATAACATCGACTCACTGGCCTTGGAACGTCTCGGAATCCACCAGGAGGAAGTCGCTAATGCTGCTCTGGAGAGGGAAGTCTGGAGCTCTCTGGTGGAGCTGTTGCCCCCGCGGCCCGACTACGGATAAGCGGTTGAAGATGGATGGATGGATGGAAAAGTATGAATACTGCGTACTCCGTTACAAGTACAAGTCAGGTAATCAAAATTTACTTGAGTAAAAGTATTGGTATCAAAATGTACTTAAAAGTAACTAAGTACTCATTATGCAGAACGTCCCTTTTCAAGTTTTCAAATGTATAAAAATCTTTTGAAATCTTGTAAATTTGAAATCAGATCTGCTATTTTCAAATAGGCCGAAATGTATGGGTTGAAGTGGTTATATGCTTTGTAATCTATAAAAGCACCGAAAAACGTCTGTCTGTCTGTCCTTCTGTCTGTAGCCTATACACTTCCTTAACCCATTCTGAACGGGCACCCATTTTGGTGTCAGCATCATGTTATGCTTTAGCTATTGAAAAATAGCATATCTACAAGCTCATATCGAGCTTGTAGGTCTGCTATTTTTGAAAAATCTAAGAGCGACTGACATTTCTAGAATCTGATCTCAGGTCAGAATGGGTTAATCAGACCAGTGTGTGTCCAGTGGAAACCTCGTATGGCAAACATCATTTGCTGTTCATATATTCAGAATGGGTAAGGACTAGTAATTAAAAAAATATTAATACAAATAAATCTACAAAGTAACTAGTAACTAAAGTTTTCAAATAAGAACAAAAATGCATTGCTTGGATGCAACTGGGACGTATCCTCAGTGATGTCATCGGGGTTTCGGGTCTCGCGAACATCACATCAAGTCCCGACTTACGTAAGTCCCAGTAGCTACCCTCGATCAGACCCACTAGGGAAAGACCAGGGCCACACAATCCGTTGGATCCACTCCGGAACTACTATGCCGGGACTGAGAGGTACAATTCTAGCATTGTGGAGGGACTAGGATCTGTGGTTTGACTCCTGTCCAGGCCCCTCCTACATCTCATCAGGTCCACTCCTGCTCTCACCAGGAGTACAGCTAGGACCTGTGCGTTGCACGGTTTGCACCAGACTCCCAGGACCAGACACTTCATTCAGGAGTGGTGGTTTCTTGAGCTGCAATGTTTCTG
This sequence comes from Protomyctophum parallelum, assembly GCF_964188405.1. Taxonomy (NCBI): domain Eukaryota; kingdom Metazoa; phylum Chordata; class Actinopteri; order Myctophiformes; family Myctophidae; genus Protomyctophum; species Protomyctophum parallelum. The sequence continues at coordinate 10,842,474 of NC_139701.1, read as the reverse complement.
CAGGCTCCACCTGGGCAACGGTGGTACCTTAAAATTGTACTTAAGTACAGTACTTGAGTAAATGCACTTAGTTACTTTACATCACCGCTCCAGAACCAGTCTTTCCCACATGGGCAGGTATCAGTATAGTCAGCACTGGCTCCTCATCCAACCCTACGGTGGTCCATATCGTTGCCGTCGGCCACAAACCTTGCATCTCGGTGGCCAGATTCACGCTATGGTCCCGAGTCCGGGTGCGCACTCGGGACCACTTGGCAGATGTTGTGGTTGTGTGAATGTCTGCGTAACGTTCCCCCAGATCACCCAACCGTTCCTGGGACCACATGGAGGTAGTCTGTCTCGGGACCGATTTAATTGTACTCGGATATATGGATCGATGCAATGTGAAAGCATTGCATGCAGTTGATGACGTGTACTCGGGTGCAGAAGAAAAGGCCAATGTGAATCATGGCTGGCGGGGACCAAAAACAAACTTTATTAGGAAAAGATAAAGTAAAAGATACGAATTTAAAAGCAATAAAACACTAAAAGCTTGAATTCAAAGTCTATACCCGGAAAGGCTAAACTATGTGTGTTTTTTCAGTCTGTCTGTGGGGTTTATAAATATGAATCCAATGAAAAGTATTCAATAATAAATGCATTTGATACATTGGAACACAATGTTCTTTCCATGGTTCCATGGTTTCCGTCCAACCAGTGTTTCGGTTGAAGGCACTGTCTGCATTGATAAAAACGGTTTGGTGATGAAATTCAAATCCCACTCCTGAAGCTGGTCACTGTAAAAGAGAACAGTCAATAATCCAGCTCTGACCTCACTCACTCCCCGCACTGAAACCACAGCTTCTCATCATACTGTCGTCCTCTTACCACCCACATGGAGACCAATTCGTCTTACGCTTTCAACATTGTCTTCTTGCCTTCAGCCGCAAAACACGCCAATAAACATTCCATGTGTATAGCTAACTTTTAAACTAAAACTCCATTCCCCTTGGCCTTCTTATTCCTGGCAGTGCCGTCGCGTTCTACATCATGTTGTCATGCTCGCTTCCAAACCACACATACAGAGGATATTTTCGGATGGGCAGTATTTTATGGAGATTATTGTATGTCATCTATGTAGACGACCCAGGTTGAACAAAGCCAGGGTCGCCAGAGACAGCATTCTCAGTGAGTGTAACTCATCTCGATAGAGATATCACCCAGAGGGGGAATTGTATTGCCTGTTTGACTTGTATTAAATCTAAATATACAGGCTATAAGGACAGAACTCCCTCGGACGTGCAGCATCAAATGTACAGCGTTTGTGTAGCGTATTTATTTATTTTCCACATGTGGTTTCCATATTGGCCTTTCTCTCTGAGAGCTATAGGAGAGTATGCTATACATTGGTGCGGCCACAAGTTAACAGACGTGTTTTAAGAGACACTTGTCCTCCCAGGAGGAGCATTCTGTGATTCTATTCTAAAAACGGTAAAATCCAGAGTGTTAATCACTTTCAACCTGGCCTCCTTATGTTGGGCATGTCGTTATAGTCGAAAGGTAAAAAAAAAAAAAGCAGAATGACAAGCTCATAACACGTACATTGCACTTTGTGAGATTGTAATTCAGCTATTTTGTACATCGTACAACAACGTATATAAAACAGGGCTTATGTGGTCATTTAACTCTGAGGCCCCTTTTCCACCAAAACAAACGTTGGTTCTAGAACTGGTTCTGTTCCATACTTGTGGAACATTGGTGCTTTCAAGGAACAAGCGGCCATTTTTTTTTTGGTTCCATTCCCGAAAGTGGAAACACTGAGAGCTGGATTCGACATGTTGTTCTATAGTTTCTAGATCCTTGAACAGTCGAACATTTGGAACAACCTCGTGTTGTTCACCTGTCGTCAACATCAGCTGGTCGACGGGGTGGCGTTTCGCGCATCCGCAACTAAACTCAGCACAGCTCTCTCTCTCTCTCTCTCTTACATGGCTTCTCAATCAGCAGCATGTGTGTGTGTGCCTGTGTGTTGTGTCTGTGTCTCTCTATATCGTCCTCCTATCCCCGTGAACCCTGACCTTGACCCTGACCCGTCACCCTTTGCAACTCGGCACCGTTCTGTACGTGACCATGGCTCCGGTCAGCTGTTTCCCCCCCTTTGCATGGCTGCAGACTCCCATCCTGTGGGCCTGCCCTGAAGAGAGCCTGCCTGAAGAAGTACAAGCTGGCAGGTGGATGGCA
>NC_139701.1:10807754-10835254 GCF_964188405.1 Protomyctophum parallelum | reverse complement strand
AGAATTGTGCATTTCAGTTCTGCAGCTAAGTGTTCCATAAGGCTTTTGTTATAGTTATAGTCCTCAAAACTTCATAAATCAAATGTTAATGTCATATTGGCCTCTCTGCACTCTGTACTACTCACACAATACATCTTCCATTTGGATTATTTCCACGGAAGCATGAGACAAAGCGTTGTCTCTAGCAGATTGTGAAACTTCTAGCTCAAAGATCCCCACAATCCTGATATATCTTCACTATAAATCACAATGTTAATCAGTTTATTAGTTAATTTGTGTTATGAACTTTAAAAATAGTAGGGCTATCCAATTAATTAGTTTGAGGGCTTGTATAGGCCGGGTGAAGCCACGGGGAGAACCCCAGACTCCACTCCCTTGCTTTTGGCTCTGTTCGTCTCCATCTTAATTCAGTGGTGGCTTAATTTGCGTGATTTAATTAAGCCGCCTTGGGGTACTGGATTGCAATGTCTGCTCATGTTGATTGCAATGGAACATTGAGGTCTGTACTACATGTACATGTGTACCCACAGAGGCATGCTACAGGGGCTAATGCAGGGGGGCAGTCAGACAGATATTTTGTGAAGCCACAAGGAAATCGGGATTTCCTGAAAGTTCATATTATGGCCTGTTGTGGCGCTGTCATTGGGCCCAAAAAAAACCATAGCCCCATAGAAGTCCATGTATTTGGGCCCAACTTCACCTAGACTGTATTACCTTAATAAACATGGTCATGAATACTTTCTGCTTCCAGTCAATGGTTTAAAGTCTCATTTCTAATGTCATAATATTCTTTTTGGAAAATGATGGTCCCATTTATTAAACAAATGACCATAAAGTCGCGTATGTTCTGAGGGGCGTGGCTACCGTTACAGTCTATGATCGGGATTCCCCTGCACCCACTTGAGTCAAAAAAATAAAAACCAACTAAGAAGAAGGGGGGAAGTCCCGCCTTGTTGTCTGGGCCAGCCAATGGGCCAACTGGGCCCAAACGGATCTAGAAAGATGATTCAAGGACTGACAGGCTTCATTTTACGTTCATGTTAGACCCGGGGAACGCTTTGTCCATATTTTTTACAGTCTATGGGCTAATGCAAATCATCATTTAAAGGACCACTTCACCACTTTTCAACCTATCTTCATATAATAGGTCCTCACTAATAATCATGATAAAATGGTGCAATTCTTTTCTACTCGGTCTATGTCTCATAGGAGGGCTGTGGGCAGTTCAGAAACCGTCTTCCAGTGACATCATCGATGGGGAATACAAGCTAATAGAAACTGCAGGCTTTCTAGTCCTGAAAAGTTGCAATGCGAAAATGGGAGCCATCGTTCTCACGATAATGAAAATCTAAATATTTTTGTAAAAAAATCTTGTTTAAAAATAAATCTGCCTAATGATGATGTCACTGGAAGACGGTTTCTAAACTGCCACAGCTGTCCTATGAGACACAGACTTAGTAGAAAATAATCGTGCCATTTTTTCATTATTATTAGTGAGGACCTATTATATGAAGATAGGTTGAAAAGTGGTGAAGTGGTCCTTTAAGTAGGAACAAAAACCCAAGCAAGCTTTTTCCATTTTTCCTGTTTTCGTTTTAGTCTAGTTTTAGTTGACTAAACAAACATCATAAGATTTTAGTCGGCTTAATCTACAGTTGATTTTGTAAAAAAATTATAATTTTGGGCTGGCCTTGAAGGCATTGAAAATGCCGGATTTTACACTTGGTTGCATGCAGAAAATAGCTGATCAATGGATGCACTCAAGTGGTCCAAGCGCATGCCACATACAGTAGGCTTTGGCGAGTCCCGTTCATGACGATCTTTGCTGCCCTCTCTCCCCATCTCTCTCTCCCTCTTTGCTGTCAATCTTCACTTGATACTATCAAAAAAGGCAGAAAAGCCAAAAACAAATCTAAAAAATAAATGAAAATGCCAATCAACAAGCTCACGACGCGTCACCTAAGCGCAACCAAAACGTAAAATGAGTTGTCAGGGTACTACTGTATCTCTTCTCCACTAGTCCCTCCTTAACATTTTAGTCTTTACTTCCAAACTGGTCAGAACCTTTTAGTCTAGATAGTTTTTATTTGTTGCCAAACTGGTCAGTATATTTAGTCTTAGTTTGAGTCATCATAGCTTAGTTTTAAAGTAGTTTTTGCGAGTGAATGTCGACTGACATTTTCCGCCACGGTCGAGGAAATGAACACTGGTATACATCATGTTAACAGACTTGCCAGATCGCTGCAGTCCCGCAAGTTTCCAGACTGATGATCCATGAGGTGGAAATGTTGCTCGTCATCTCGTGGCATCTGAGCTCTAGCGGAAGGCTCCAGGACACTGGTTTGATTGGAGCTTTGGCGGAAGGCTCCAGGACACTGGTTTCATTGGAGCTTTGGCGGAAGGCTCCAGGACACTGGTTTCAGGACGTCACGCCTGAAACGATGAGATGAAGAGGAGAGGATTTATGAAATTATTTCACAATATGGATACAAGTTATTCATGCTTCGGTCGGAACTGGGCCATGATGACTGCTTTGCCAACGCACTCACGCACACACGCACCCAAACACATACCATGTGCTCAGTGACCTCTGTATTATTCACAATGTTTGACTCAGTGTCCAACAGAGATTCAATGACCATGATATTTATTGTGTGCGCTCTCGCGTGCATGTTTGTGTGTGTCTGTGTGAGCGCACTGTCAGCCCAGGGCAACGCTCCAACATTTACAATAGCTGTGCTCTGGTAAAAGAATCAAGTTGGACTCTAGTAGGAATGCATTGTTCCCAGAGCCCTGATAGAGAGGTAACGGGGCAGATTCCTCATAAACAATTAACTCCAGATGACAGGGAACATTTCTCAGATTGAGAACCTGAGTGAAGATGTAATTACAGCACCACTCCTACAGTATGTGTCTGTTTGTGCGATTGAGTTGTGATACTGTACGCTCTGCTGTCTTGGACCGAAAGTAGATGTGTTCTTCTCACCAATAAGGAAAAGTCAGCAGACGTTATTAGTGCACCGTTATTGGTTAGTGAAATAAAAGTTGTCTCCCAGCCTAGGGGGAAAGGGTTTCGAGGGTAACGAGGCTAGTGATCCCAAAGAATCACGGCAGTGCCAAAAATCACAATAACGCACACCCTCAAGTGTAATATTGCGATCATACAAACTGTTACCATCACAATGAAACAAAATCTAAATGTATTCATATATCGCGGGACATTTCTCTCTCTCAAAATAACATACATGCGAGTCTGCTCTGCGAGACTCTATCTGATCAGAACAGCTGATTTTTTTGTGTGTTTTGATTACGTGTCAGGGCCGTCACCAATAAACCAATTGGGATTGACGCTGGCTGAAGCCGATCCCCTAGAACTGAACCGCCCCCGTGCTGTGATGCTCGTTTGAAGCACGGTAGATAGCTATTCGAACCAATCAGATTGCTTCCTTCGGAACTACCTGTTGTATAATCAATCAGTAAAAAGATAGGAGGATGTTCTTAATGTCTTACTGTCCTACAGTACAGTACAGTACAGTACAGTACAGTACAGTACAGTACAGTACAGTACAGTACAGTACAGTACAGTACAGTACAGTACAGTACAGTACAGTACCACTGACTGCAAAACAACTCCGGTTTACTCCTAAATTATACAGCTGTACAAGTGCATGTAACAGCACACATACTGTGTGTACACACGCACGCGCACACATGCGCACACATGCCCCCCCCCCCCCCCCCCCCTCCAACAAACACATGCACGCACGCGCTTTTAGTTTTAGATGAGAAACAGAGGTTGGACAGTGATGGTGGATGATTGGTTTAATCAATCTGGGGGCGTGGTGAAGTAACACGGTGAATGATGAAACACACAACACAATCACTGTAATCTCTGTTATGTTAATGCAATCACACTCGGGTAACAGTTGGAGCTCATTTTTATTGCTCGCTCACATAGTTAATACAGATGTGTCTGCTTTGGAGAATCAAACAAAATGGAATCTCTAGCAGATGATTAGTTTCCATCACATCACATCGTTCTTTCTGACACCTTTTGGATTTGTCGTTGGATCTGTTATGCATCCCAGTGGTTCCCAAACCGTGTGTAGAGGCGCAGGTATAATAGACGTTATGATTTCTTCATTTTATTTACTAGATCATTATTTTCAGAGATTAAAATATGGTGCATTGTGCATCCCAAAACGCAGTTTATAGTTAAGGTACGCAATAAAACGACCTCTGCATCCACCGCATGCACTACTGTACTACTGTACTGTTTTTTATTCTAGTTAATTTTGCTAGCTTTAGTTATGATAATCATTTCTTCTTCTGTTTTCTACATGAATATAACCATATTATTAGAGTTAAATGCAGCAAAATAAATAATATTGTAACGATCTCAGGAACCGGAGGCAGAGACGCGGTCACAATGATAAAGATCTCTCTTTATTACTTCCAAGATCACTCATATAACAGCAGCCAGTTTGTGCACATCCAAGTTAGACAAGCATGCACTCTCAACCTAACTACACACACAGAGCAACCCGTCACTCCCAGTCGCCAGTCCCACCCCCACGACAGTCCCATTGGCTGACGCCATAGCTGGCCGCTACACTATATATGACTATATAAGCCCAATTGGTGTATTGGTGACAGCCCTGACACCTAATCAAAACACACAAAAACAATCTGCTGTGCTGATCAGATTCTTGCAGAGCAGACTCGCAGGTATGTTATATATATTGTATATTGCATATATTTCATAGCACAATTCTGGAGATATAAGGGAGCCGCTGGTAATTAACTGATAATTTATCAGTTCTTGTTTATAGAGGGATAGGTATACAGTAGAGATTGATGGGGGGGGGGGGGGTGACATGCAGTAAAGGCCGTCGGGATCGGGAGTCGAACCCGCGGCACACTGCCAGACTGGATTACCAGCCAAGGTGCCCAGACGGCTACGCCAGCCGCCCAGGTCTCTTTTCTTTTCTTTTTTTTTACAAAGCAGATCTACAAAATGTTTGAAAAACACGGATGTATCTTAAAACAGGTTTGGAATAATGTTGGTTAGTTGAAAACATTTTGAAATAAATCAAATCTGTTTCTTCAAGAATTTATGAATAATAACAATACACCCACTAGCAATTCTTCTCAGATAAATGAAAAAGAAGCAGGTATTTGTTTCATCCGTGACTACATCTGATGCCAGGAGGTCTTTTGCCTCGCGGTGTTGGACCGATTCCTTTCTAAACTATTGTTTTCCACTATTTGTTTTCCTGCCCTGAGCTTATTTCTGGTGGAAGGGAAAGGGAGCATTTGGCAGCAACATGCAGTACCATGTGTTTCATGTGTGTGTGTGTGTGTGTGACATGTGTGTGTGTGTGTGTGTGTGTGTGTGTGTGTGGAGCAGAGATTCAGGAGTGCTATGCACACAAATAAAAGCACTTTTTCCATATACAGTGCACATACTGTAGATGGATAGATTCCTCAAATGTTAGGATCGCAGCATCAATGCACAACAAAGCCACGATGGACCACCGTGATCCACAGCCCGTACTCCAATCCCTCTGCATTAGTAATGCAGAGGTTTCTGTAATTTAATAAAATATATTCTAATAGTCTCTTTTTCCCTTTTCTAAATGGCATAGTCTCTTCAGGGAGCTCCAGTTGAGCCTCACTGGCCCACCCTATAACATACGCAAGAGTGAATGTAACAGTTAATCTGAGGGAAATGTGTGTTATATCATTCTCCCACACAGGGAGTACTGGCCCCCTCCCTATGCACAGCTTTGTGTGTTTGTAGCACGGAATGTGATGATTTGATTGGCTGAGCACAGAATGTGATGTATGATGTATGTGAACCGCCCTCACTTCACACAGGTGTGAATTTAATTTAATTTAACGGCTATTAGGATGACGCCCTATATAGGGGCTTCTTGTGATAGTTGCATTAACATCCTATGGCAGGCAAAAATGTCAAAAATGTCAAACTTTCCTTTTGCTTTAAGTAGCATGTGACATGTCAAACTAGGGGGTTTTCATGATTCTGAATCCATTCCATGCATTAGTTTTGCACAAAATGCACTCTTTGGGCTAAAAACGGCCATAGACTTCATGACAAATGTGATGATGTCAGCACATTTTGGGCACATTTGGGCAAGCAAAAGGAAAGTTTGACATTTTTGTCTGCCATAGGTTGTTAACGGTAGGGTCACAAGAAACCCCTATAAAAAAGTGACAGCCGGTCAGCAAGTGGATTCAACTATATTTTAGGCCAATAAAAAAAGACTATATACCAAATGTCCCACTTTAAACAAAAGAAGCCTGTCGGCTGCCGGACTATAATGAGCCAGGGACACATTTTGTGTGACACACAGACAGATATTCTGCAAATTCTATAGTATATATTTTTCGTCCTATTATAGAGTTATTATTTAATTATGGTGAATGTGTTCAGGCTTGAATCACAGGAACAAAGAGGAAGTACCATGACAATTCCAGGTGAATAAATATGTGGCTGAGAGCACTGCTGACAGTTGAGCTTACTTTAAGATGACATTTCCCAACCTCCAGTCTTCCTTGCACACATTTTTCACCACTCACGATAGTAATTATCACGACAGGCTAGCCAAACCAAAACTTTCAACACCAAGCATGTTGCCAGAAAGAAGAAGTTGGTATGGTGGGGTTTTTTTTTGTTGTCATTTGGTCTGCCCATCTCTGTGACCACCTGTCTGTCTATCTGTCTGTCCCACATTCCTGTCTGTGGTTCATCATATTCACACTCTTGACTCTTCACAGTTTCTCCCATCTTTGCATTTTTCTCAATCTCTCCGTCTCTCTCACACTCTCTATCTTTAGGTTAGTTTATTTGTTATATTTCGATGGGACAAGCATATTCATGAACATTACAACCAAATGCAACATAAATACACCGGAATTAGCAAAGATGCTAAATTTCATCCTCAGTCCCCCCACAAAACATAAAAACAAAACAGACAGACAGTGAAGCACACTACCTACATTACGAGACAAAGCATAAAAACATACATACAGTGTACAAGAAACAAAGTACAAAGTAAAAGGTGCATCTATATAGTTTAGCAGCGTTTTTAAAAGGCAATACAGAATTGTAAGTAGAACGAAAATACATTGCATGGATACACCTGGGACGTATCCTCAGTGATGTATCCCAAGGTCACTGGGGTTTCGGGTCTCGCGAACATCATACCCCTCACTCAGGTGACCCAGCCAGGGTGATCAAGTCCCGAAAGACCAGGGCCACACAATCCGTTGGAAACACTCCGGAACTACACTGCCGGGACTGGGAGGCACTGCAGTTCTGGCATGTGGAGGGACTATAGGCTCTGTGGGTTGACTCCTGTCCCGGACCCTCCTACGTCTCACCAGGTCCACTCCTGCTCTCACCAGGTGCAGCCAGGACCTGTGCTGTGCGTTGCACCAGACTCCCAGCACCAGACACTTCATTCAGGAGTGGTGGATTCTTGAGCCGCCGCAATGGTTCTGCAGGCTCCACCTGGGCAGCGGTGGTACTGCAGGCTCAGCTTGTGGCTCGAATGGCCCTCCTAAAGATCTCACCGAAGGTTTTTGTGGGCTTCTTCCTCATGGAGGATGCAGGCTGGGGCACTAACCCATACTGCTCTCGGGGTGCCGTCTACATTCCGGCTGTTTACACGGGAAGTAACTTGTGAATAAAGTGCATCATTGCTTTCAAGTCACAGGTTTGGTTGTCCAGTAACCATTTCTTTAGCTTGCATGTAAAAGATGGAAATGACAGACGATGTCTTATTGTCAGGGGTAGGTAATTCCAGATTGAACCGTACCCCTTATCGCTAAACTTATTTGCCTTTTTTTTAATAAAAAAATATATTGTTGTGAGCTTGTAGATCAGGTATTTGAACTATTTAAAATGTTTTAAAATAGTAAAGAAGTTTTCAAAAAAAAATAAGTTTTGGGATAAGGGGGTTGCATAAGATATAGCCATCTGTCTTTCTCTGTCTCTTTCTCTCTTTCACACACACACACACACACACACACACACACACACACACACACACACACACAGACACACACACACACACACACACACACACACACACACACACACACACACACACACACACACACACACACACACACACACACACACACACACACACACACACACATTTCCACTCTCTGTTGATTCAGTGACTTCATTGGCATGAATGCATAGGACAATATTGACCAAATCAAGGTAATTGTACAGTTCAACATTCGCATATTAAATACCTCCTTCTCCATGACACGGCAAATAAATCATATTGTTCCCCATGCGGTAATGCTACATTATTATTACAGCATTATCCCAAGGTTAAAGGACCGTACCAGTCAAACATTTCTATAGCCATTAGCAGAGACCGCTGTTGTCTTCCAAAAAAAATCTAATCATGTGGATCCCCAGATCCACATGGGAACAGTGTTAGCCTGACATCAGACCACAGACTGACTGTTTCACTCTGGATCCACGTGGGGAACAGTGTTAGCCTGACATCAGACCACAGACTGACTGTTTCACTCTGGATCCACGTGGGGAACAGCGTTAGCCTGACATCAGACCACAGACTGAATGTTTCACTCTGGATCCACGTGGGGAACAGTGTTAGCCTGACATCAGACCACAGACTGACTGTTTCACTCTGGATCCACGTGGGGAACAGTGTTAGCCTGACATCAGACCAAACACTGAATGTTTCACTCTGGATCCACGTGGGGAACAGTGTTAGCCTGACATCAGACCAAACACTGAATGTTTCACTCTGGATCCACGTGGGGAACAGCGTTAGCCTGACATCAGACCAAACACTGAATGTTTCACTCTGGATCCACGTGGGGAACAGTGTTAGCCTGACACCAGACCACAGACTGAATGTTTCACTCTGGTATTGCTTCCACTCTTAAGCTCTTTCCAAGGGGGAGGGGATTTGCAATCAATAGAGATCAGAATACCTGGTTCTCTGGATAAACATCTGGATTTACATTGATGAAATATGAGACACAATTTGAATGTGCGATGCAATGCGAGTGACTGAAGTTTAGATCCCATAGCCTGAGGGGACAGTCGGCTCAACTTTTTAATGAACTGTATACTGAATGATTCAGTACACTGAAAAGAACAATAATTCCCATGTTTCAATACAATTATTACGCCTCACCACCAGTGACCTAAGCTGTCATCTCCTGCGCACAGCTTGACAACAGCGTGACAACGGCCTGTGGCACTGATTGGCCAGACCCACTGGCGTTCATTGGACAATCCCATATTCAAATTCAAAACACAATGCCAGACAAGAAAGCCGTCCACCATAGAGTTATAAAGGATAGAGGGAGGACCGGAGTGACACCCCCCCCCCCCCTCTACTTCCGCATTTGGCAACTACATTTTGGTTGGCACATGCGGAAGTGCAAACGAGTGCTAAATTCAAGGGCCCGCCTGCAGTTCCAGCTTTCACCACTACGTCTTGCAGCTTCAACATTGGCAAGCCTTCCTCTGGTTCTGAGGGCTTGCCGTCCACTCAGTGGAATGGCTGCTAGAGTCTATATTGTCTGGGCCAGGCAAGAACAGTCTATTATGATCTCAGCTTGATCCGAGCCCGATTGATTTCCATTATAAAAGGAAAGTGTAGAAAGTGAAGAAAAGGCATGAACATAATGAAAAAGATCACACTTCATATCGGCCATGTGACGTCTTACGTCGTCATTTAGTGGCCTAAACAAACAGTCCGTAGACTTGGCTGGCAAACAATTTACGTCATAAGTTCTCTAAACAAACATTAAAGTCCATACTTGTCTGGAAAACAATTGACATCATGAAATGCTCTAAACTAGGTGCTAGCGCCACTCAAGAATATTGGCGGTAGCGCTTTGGCCTACTGGCAGTATGTTAAAGTTCTGCATTGATCGGGCCAGCAGTTTTCAAGATTATCTCTTGGAACAGAGACACACACAGACCAACCCTCACACGACACGGCTAGCCTTCTGCAAAGCCGGGCGCCATAAAAATGTTGCGTAATTCATAGGCTATTATAAGTGCAGATGATCAGATCACAGCTGCCTACATATTTTATGTAAAAACCAACAAAAAAAAAGACAATGGGTTATACTCTTTTTGAAAGTCACTAAAGCGTACGTTATGTACAGTACATGTAATAAATTCAATTTAGTAATGGACAAGACGTAAAAATGACATCCATAAAATAAAGACATTTTAGGGGAAATAGTTGAGGTTTATGTGGCTGATGTTGACAGTGGACAATGTCATGTAGTAACACGTACTTGAAGGGTCTCGTTATCGCTGGAGATATTCTCACTTGACACTTACACTTAAAACATTGTCTTTCTTTTTTTTATTCTTAAATGTTCATCCCACGTTTATGTAACACCATTTTTTCACCCAGTGTCAATTATCTATTGTAATCCTGGGCTCTACACTCCCTCTGCCAACCTGGGGAAACGAAACTGACTTCATTCTTCCTGGAATGGAATGGAATGGAATGGAAAATACTTTATTAATCCCCGAGGGGAAATTGATTTGTTACAGCAGTAACAGGCAGCCAGCGTTACGCAGCGCCAATAATGCAATGCATGAGGAGTCCAAGCTTCTTTTCACCTGACAGGGGGGGAGTTTTCCCGGTTGGACGTAGCGCGCGAAAGGAACACGTTATTTCAACCAGTTCCTTTCCCCATCCACCAGGCAACCCCGGGCTGGCCAGAGGGAGGCAGTTTAGAGACCAGAATTACTTAATTTACGGCATATTCTTTTGTGAGGGTACCTACCCTAGACTACACTTAAAAGAATTCAGAGTTGTGTCTGTTCTTCTACCTAATTTTACTAATTACAGTAATCAAGCTCTTATAGAGAGATCCAATATGAGACATTTTAGAGTCAAGTTACAACACTTGTTTTATATCTCTATTCTTTAACACTGTTTCCTTGCTCATAAACGTGTCTCTGAGAAATACAAAGGGTATGAAGTGGGCTGGCATTTTACTGCTTGGCAAACACGCACGACAATCAGCATACATGTAGCTTTGGCTGAACATCAAAGGCTTGGTTAGGGGAGGCTCTCAACCCACACAGTTGTTGCTGTGTGTGTGTGTGTGTGTGTGTGTGTGTGTGTGTGTGTGTGTGTGTGTGTGTGTGTGTGTGTGTGTGACTGTGTGTGTGAATATGTGTAGCGTGCTACTAAAAGTAATGTTGTGGGTTTTTTTATGGCGATAGGCGCCTCTCTCCCAGTCATCAGACAGGCTGTCAGGTCCAACAGGAGACACACGGCAATGAAGGGATGCAATTAAACAGATTAAAATTAATATTTCCCACATGAGCTGTCAAAATTAAACTGATTTCTATTTTATTATGCCATTTCCGTGTGTGTGTGTGTGTAAGCCATGTGCACACAGTACAATCTGTGTTAATTTAACTCTGACAGTATTAAAAAAATACCCTTAAATGAATCGGTCTATAGACGGTATGCGTGTGACATCATCATCACGCCCGGAAGTTACACCAACTGAGTGGCAAAAAAACGACTTTCTGGCCTTGACAGCCCATACATCCATCTTCAACCGCTTATCCGTATAGTCGGGTCGCGGGGGCAACAGCTTCACCAGAGTTCTCCAGACTTCCCTCTCCAGAGCAACATTAGAGACTTCCTCCTGGGGGATTCTGAGACGTTCCAAGGCCAGTGAGTCGATGTGTTTCCTCCAACTGCGCCTTGGTCTGTCCCCCGGGGTCTCCTCCCAGTGGGACGTGCATTGAGGTATGAGCCTTCTGGCTCATACATTCAAACAGAAAAGTCCCATCTGATTGACAGACCATACATTCAAACAGAAAAGCCCTATCTGGTTGACAGCCCATACATTCAAACAGAAAAGTCCCATCTGATTGCGTTAAACTCACTTTATGCATGAGTACATCCTCTAGAAGAGTCTATAATAGTATACAGGTACATAGTGTTGTTACTCTACTTTCATTTACAAGTCATATTCATTATTCCGCTGACACTTAACTGAAGAAAGGGAGCTGACATCACCTGCATCTTTGTGTCCGTCTGACTCACACGCACAGGTTGGGCAATGTGAGACAATCCCCCTCGGGACCTGTCCATTGTGGCTGCCATTTTTACACAGGAACACTTCGCATTGTATAATTTCATGCTCCATTGTTGTGTCTTCAATGTGACCGGGTGTGCTTGCGTGTGAGTGGGCATGTCTCGCGTGTCTATGTGTCACTGTGTGTATCTGTCTCTGTATTATGTGTGTGTAACACCGCAGTTTTTATTAGGCTGTTTAATAATTAGTGCAAAGACACGCATCCATACAGTAGGTGTGGGAGGCCCAATATATTGATGTTTTGTTTGTGTGTGTTTTGGCTAGGGTTTTTACTATCTCATCAGACAACACTCGAGGAGACTGCGAACTGTGCGAAGTGCCGCACCGGCAAACAAGATTTGGCCAAAATGTCCTCTCAGTACAGAGCTGTGTAAAATGGAATGGACTTCCTCTGCATATAAGGGAATGTGCTACATTTTCCTCTTTTAAATACAATCTGAAAAAATGGTTGCTTGAAAACCAAAGCTGCAACCATTCATGATTATTTTAGGTGTATTTATTTTGCATGCTGTGTTAGAGAGATTATTAGAGTAAACCTACCCTAATAATAGTTTTATCTAATAGTTTAATAGTTTAACTTTTCTTATTTCTTATTCTTGCTAGTCTTATTACTGAAATGTACTAGGTATTTGTATGCTGTATGTCAGTCCTGTTTGTATTGTTTGATGTTTCATGTCTGGGGGCTGCAGATGGAAATGAGCAAATTTGGCTAAATCTGGTATATTTACACTGCATTTTTAATGTAATGTTCATCAATATACACTGTCCCGACCAATTAAACGAATAAAGAAAAAGTAAAGGTTATTACCCCTTTGACCCCGTTTTCCCGTTAACCAATGAATCTGTTTTCAGATTCACTTGGTTAACTTAATCCCAATTCCTCCTGTGATGTTGGTCACTACTATAGGGAGTAAAGGAGTGTGGAGGAGCCTCGGGGGCGCTGGAGGAATACCAATTCGCTCTCCCCCAAAACAATCGCACCGGGCGCAAATCCGACGACCTCGGAGCGATCTCTATACCTGGTATTGCTAAACGTAACCTCAGTAAACAAACTATGCCTAAACCTAACCTTATTGCTAACCTTAACCTCAGTAAAATGGTGCCAAAGGCCTAACCTGATTCCTAAATTTAACCTCAGTAAAACTAACCCTAAACTTATTTCTAATCTTATTCCTCACGCTGGGACTGGAGGAACAGTCAACGGAAATATCTATTTTTGTATTATTTTTGGCAAAATCACAAGCTGACCCAAAGTGGGGACAACCGATGTCCAGATTACGATGTACTACAGTATACTGTACGCTGTCAAAATAAAAATGTATAAATAAAAGAATATAAATTTAAAACAAAGGAGTGGAAAAAAGAGCGGACCAAGTACAGAGCTGACCATGGTCAATGTAGTATTAGTTTAGTAAGTATAGAGGGTGTACTGTAAGTACAGTACATGAGATCAGTAGAAGGGTTTCTCCCAAAATACTATATATTCAATCTAATACAAGGCCCCAAAAATACTGTGTACAAGCAGTATAGACAAATTTTGATGGGCACCGAAATGCTGAATCGGCGAAAAAAGGCGGAAGTAGACGGTCCTTCCGGGTGCTTCAAAATGCCACTGAGCAACTTCCACTGACATGAATAGCGGGGGGGGGGGGAGCTTCGCGCCAGATCAGTCTCTATCCTTTTAATACTCTATGCTACTGAGTGGCAAAAATACTTTCTGGCCTTGACAGCCCATACATCCATCCATCCATCCATCTTCAACCGCTTATCCATAGTCGGGTCGCGGGGGCAACAGCTCCACCAGAGTGCTCCAGACTTCCCTCTCCAGAGCAACATTAGTGACTTCCTCCTGGGGGATTCCGAGACGTTCCAAGGCCAGTGAGTCCATGTGTTTCCTCCAACTGCGCCTTGGTCTGTCACCTGGGGTCTCCTTCCAGTGGGACGTGCGTCGAGGACCTAAACCTAACCTGATTCCTAAATTTAACCTCAGTAAAACTAACTAAAACGTATTTCTAATCTTATTCCTCAGTAACAGCGTCCAAGGTGTTGTGGCAAAAAGAAATGGGCGCCGTTGGCGCTGAAGCGTAGGCCCGTGCAGAGAATGTTAGAGAGGCAGTGGCTGAGATCCCATAAGAGGGCACTTTTAGCCCCAAATAGCGAGAATAGCAGATCTACAAGCTCACAACGCGTCGTGCTGCGACACGTTGAGTGCTTGTAGATCAGCTATTTTCGGGGCGCAACCCTGCACTCTTTATCTACTGGAGATGCGGTGTATAACAACATGGATTTCTAAACAAATGAGTTCAATGCAAAATGATGCGTTCAAGTTCAGGAGACAAAAACAATTCTCCTGAATGCTGCCTTCTGGCATGGCATGGAAAGGAGTGTAGCATATGCATTTCTTTCACCATAGTTAATGCTGCATTCGTGGTCTGGAAGGGCAGTTGTTTTACAAAAAGTAAAAGGGCAGGGGCTGAAGCCCCCTTTGATGTCTATATATGTGTGCACGTCCCCTGCTGAAGCGTGATGCTCGGCCGGGCGCTGTGAAGAGGAGCGCATCAGCACAGTCTTTACCATAGAAATGCATGGCAGACAGGTGCTGCCAACACTTATATGGACACGGGCCATTAGGAAGGAGGGAGGTTTGCCAGAAGATCCAGGAGCCTTTCAGCTCCACTAGACCCTGTTGCACCTTTAACGAGCTACTGAGAGACATAAGCATGTCAACACCACCTTGTGCCACGCCGGCTGTGTGTGCGTGTGCGAGTGTGTGTGTGTGTGTGTGTGTGTGTGTGCATGCGTGCGTGTGTGAGAGAATAATGTGGTAGCGGTAGCAAGCACTGTGTAGTAGACCCAGGTGGTTGTTTTGAGGCTAAATAAACACTCACCATTATATGTTTATATGTTGGAATGTTTATCAGCAGAAAGAATCTAAGAAGTCCTCTACCTCACTGACTACCTGTTGACACACAGAGAACACACACACACAGGTATGTACAGTACTAATGCACATACACATGCATGCAAAACAACTCACTCACTCTCTTGCACGAAGGCACGCACGCAGGAACAGTTTTTTCACCGCACCACCATGAGAGAGAGAGACGGGCGCTTCTGTCCAGCATTTTCATCACACCACCACGCTTCTCTTCTCTGTGAACGAATGCGTGTCATCCCGGGCCCCTCCTGTCACCCCGGGCCCCTCCTCTCCCCCGTAGTGCAGCGCTACGTCACATCATTTAGAGCAAAACCCACCCGGAAGGGTTGACTCCCACTTCTAGCCCAGAGCGGCCAATGCGTTCCTCCAGGTTTAGCTTAGAAATCAAGTTCAGGTATGGATTTGGTGAGGTTAAGGCGAGTGTGAGGTTCTGAGAGAGTCATTCATTAATTGGACAATGAGATTGCTTGAATTCAAATTCTGATTTGGAGCTTGTAGAAAGTTGGTACCAGTACCGGTTCAGGGGCCACAACCTAAAACATATTTGTTTTTGTTATTTTGCTGAAGTGCTCTTTTCAATTATTGTATTCATCTAGGCACAAGAAATCTGCTGGAAGAGGATGCAGTCGACCTCACTTGCCAATGCATGGGAGATTCTTTTTTATTATCAATCATTAAGTTTCTTCCTGCAGCAGTTGAGTTGAGTTTCACTCAGAAGATAAATAAAAACACGTTATAGAAAGCGACATGACTGCACAATACAACGAAAGTAATGAGGACGAAACAATCAAACAAACGTGTTTGTATATATAGGAGAGCTAATAAATAACCGAATTAAAGAAAATGTGGTCGGAGTTGTCCTTAAGGTAAGTTGTTTTCCCTCTGCATTACATGAAAGCACTCCCAGCATTTATGAAAACAAATGTATTTTACAAATGAGATTGAGTTTCCTGCAGCCCGCTCGTCTGTTTATCCTTTCTCTCTTTTCCCCTGTCCTCCTTTATGCTCTCTCTCTCTCTCTCTCTTTATGTGTTTATTACACCACGGACAGTCTATCTCTCCTGCTCTCATTCAAACTGTCCCCCCCTCTCCCCCTCCCCCTCTCCCCCTCTCCCTCTCTCCCTCTCTCCCCCTCTCCCTCTCCCCCTCTCCCCCTCTCTCTCTCCCTCTCTCCCTCTCCCCTCTCTCCCTCTCCCCCTCTGTGTGTCTTTAATAACCTGACTGTTTATCATTGAGGATGCAGATCAGTGTAAAGAGTCTCATGAATCAGATTAGAATAATAACTCTGTCTCCAAACTATTTCTCAATAACGGTCATCTGATTTGTTTCCAGACCCTTTCTCAATTGACCTCACTGTAGGTTTACATGGAGATCCTGCTTTCTCGGATTCGGCATATATATCTGTGTGATAATTCTTCTCGTATACTCACAATTCTTTCCTCAGCTCTGATCCTAATCTCAGAGAGAGGCAGAGAGAGAGAGAGAGAGAGAGAGAGAGGGGAGAGAGAAGACAGAGAGACAGAGAGAGAGAGAGAGAGAGAGAGAGAGAGAGAGGGGAGAGAGAAGACAGAGAGACAGAGAGAGAGAGAGAGAGAGAGAGAGAGAGAGAGGGGAGAGAGAAGACAGAGAGACAGAGAGAGAGAGAGAGAGAGAGAGAGAGAGAGAGGGGGGGGGGGGGGAGAGAGATAGACCGACTGACGGAGAAAAGAAAACAATTAAGGGAGGAAATTGAAGTGAGGAAATTGTTGAATTGTGTTAATTCAGATAAAGACATGGATGGTTCAGCAGCCATTGTTCATTTCTCCTCCACAGACTCTTTCATGTTGAGATTATAAAGCAGATGTGTGTGTGTGTCCACTCCACATACAAGCGTGTATGAGAATACCTCAACACGTGTGTGTGTTTCAAAGGATTACATCAAATACGAGCCACTATGAAGTGTCAGTTTAGGCTTTTTGCTACTTTCTTTTCTGTGTGTGTTTGACTACAAATCCCCCTAATGAGTCTCTTTGTGGGGTTTCCCCAAAACGCCCTGAGCATCTCTGAGTTAAGATATGTGTGTGGTACGGCAGAGTGACAGTGTGTGTGTGTGTGTGTGTGTGTGTGTGTGTGTGTGTGTGTGTGTGCGCGTGCATGCGTGCGCGTGTGCGTGCGTGCACACACGACACGTGCATGCATGTGTGTGACTGCAAACACGTTTGTGTGCGAGCCAGCCCTCACATCATGTGTGTGGAGATCTTGTAAAATGACCCCCGTCATTCCGTGACTCCATGGTTGGTTGCCAAGCTGAAATGACAGGTTTTGTTGTGTCTTGTATAATTCACTGATTGAGGGTTGGGGTGCGTTAGTAAAAGACCTACAGAGAACAAGTGAAAGGGAAGGGGTTAAACACTGAAATATTGTTTGTGTGTATGTATATATGTGCGCGCGCGTGTGTGTGCATGCGCGTGTGTGTTCATAATCATACGCGATAGCGTGCGTGTTCGTGTGCATAAACACGAGTCCAGGCCTTTTGTCGTGATGTGGGGAGCGTCATCACCAGCACAGTAAAGAGGTTGTTAGATGCTGCCAGACCAAACATTGCAGCAGACCCAGAGAGACACACACAGGGACAGAGAATAGAGGCACTGAGTGAGGGTTCACAACTCAATGAAAGACGGGGATCGCGGCTATAATTCGTATACTTTGTCGTAATTTCAGTCGAATTTCAGTCATTTTCGTCGAGCGATGCAAGTCGTGCAACCCTTAAGCCGCCGGGGGTTAAATTTACACTCGGTCAAAGTATATACATTTACGGCTGAAAATGTGTTGTTTTTGCCGTCTGACTCGGGCCGTTTGACGAGTTATTAATTTGCCTTTTTTTTTGTTTTTAGACAGAGAGACAGACAGACAGACGAATGGCTGTGAAAACAGCCCCGACGTAAAACCAGCAAACCGTGTCTTTCCTCAGAAACGGCGTTCTGCCCACTCACACATGCACCGTGTTGTGTTGCTTAATTGTGTGTCTGCTGCTCTAAGCCGGGTTGGTATGAGTGTGTCTTGGAGGAATGCGTGTGTTGCAGTCTAGACAGACTACAGCTGATCCTCCGTCTGTCCTCTGCTCTCCCAGGCTCAAAAGAAACGAAAACTAAATCTGTTGCAACCTCGCAATTTTACCAAGAGTTGTGTTACGTGTTGAGCAAAAGCAAGAACTTACAAGAGGAAAGCTTTCATTTCAGACCACCGTCGTTCAGCCCAACAAGGCCTTCATCGCCAGGGCCTCTGATGAAAAACTGTTACAGTACAGCTGGTTCTTTTTCTTAATGTGTAATCTAATGTTGGTTGTGGATTTGTGTGATCTCTACTCCACCACCACACTTACAGTACATACACCAAAGACAAGATGCTGGGAAAACGTGTTTCAGTATTTCTATTTATTGTAACCAGAACATTTCAAGCTATTTTATGCCATTCAGAGATGGGTCTATAAAGAGGACATTTTTTAAGTAGGCCTAT
Source organism: Protomyctophum parallelum (assembly GCF_964188405.1). Classification (NCBI taxonomy): domain Eukaryota; kingdom Metazoa; phylum Chordata; class Actinopteri; order Myctophiformes; family Myctophidae; genus Protomyctophum; species Protomyctophum parallelum. Next base: position 10,816,650 of record NC_139701.1, on the reverse strand, counting down.
ACGCAAAACCAAACAAAATACAAATAATTTCATATTTTCACACTGAAAGAACATTGGTGTAGTATTTCCAGACAAACCCACCGTCATGTTAATGATTTCATAATGATGCTGTCATGTGTTTTATTTTTCAATTAGATAATGTGTTTTCTATATTTATTGTTTTGCATTGCTCTCAGCTAGGAGACATTTGATATCGTTAATAAGCTCTTTACCAGCATAATTAGCTACAACATGACATCCATAAAGCGTGGGTGATGTCAGAGGGCTGCAGTGCTTTCCGTTTTGTTGTTGTCAAATGAATACGAGTGACACACTGCCCTTACATTGTGGTGACCTCGACGTTTGTCAGCTGGACAGCGAGTTGAGCTTCACCAGGTATTACCTGACGAAGGCCGGTGAGGCCGAAATGTTGTATTTATCCGCTCCGTTGTCAATAAATAGTTTTGGGAGCTTTTAAAACGGTGTGTGGATCTCCTCTCTAGCTTCTTTCTCAGTCTTTTTTTTTGGATCCTGGACCGCGTTGCAATTTGTGACCATTGATTTAAGCAGTCACACTTCAGTCAAAATAATTGGTGTCAGAGATAGCCTATAGGTGTGACTATACACACCTTAGTCAACGTACGCTGATGTAACAAACGCGTCAATTCCCCACGCTGTCTTGAGGAATGTGTGTTGTGTTTTCTTGTGCAGTTTGCTGGTGTTTGTTTGCTGGTGTGTAGTTATTTATAGTTACTCACTGAAAGACATCTACTGTATGAGCGAAAAGCCTGACGTGGGGTGCATGTGCTTCTTTCATTGAATGGGAGGGTGTCAACACGATGGCCACAATGGGACACTCCACCCCTTCGCTGCCATAGTAAGGTAGATACCAATTCCACTACAGCCTGGCGGAATTATAGCACCTCTCGCTCTTACTTAACTCTGACCTGAGATCAGATTCTAAAAATGTCTGTTTGAAAATGACAGTTTTCTGAAAAAGCTATGTTTCTATGTCAGTCGTTCTTCGATTTTTCAAAAATAGCAGACCTACAAGCTCGTAGCGCGCCACTTGTAGATCTGCTATTTTTAAATAGCTAAAAATAATTATATATATATATATATAAAAATAAAAATAAACTATATATATACATATAAAGAGATAAAGCGCTTAATTGGCTCATTTCTCGACTCTCATGTGTAATGATTTCCGACATATTATGCTATATATATTGCACCAGGTAGAGATCCGCACACCAACACCATGTGTCTTCAGTCAGGTGAAAGTGATTCTAAACTGCTTACATAAGATATTAAAGGTTGCCAATGGTTGTAACATTTGTCAGAGGACCCTCGAATTGTGAATTTGATCTTTTCAAGTTTCAGAAAGGACATAACATCAATCAAACATGATTTAGCCGAGGGAGGGGACTCGGCCTTCCACTGTAAAAGTATCCTCCTGCGGGCGATTAATGAGGCGAAGGCAATAACATTTAGTTGCTTTCTGGGTAAAACTACATCCTCCTCCGGGATTCCAAAAATTGCAATTTGGGGGCAAGGCAAAATGGTTGTCTCCAGCACTTCAGAAATTATGTCAAAGAAAGATTTCCAGAATGGGATTAATTTGGGGCAAGACCAGAACATGTGGGACAGATTCCCTGGTGATTGTGAACATCTATCGCAACTCTCCGTCATGCCCGGATATATTTTAGATAACCTTGCTTTACTGTAATGAGTTCTGTGGAGAACTTTAAACTGAATGAGGCTAAATCTGTACAATATCTACAAAATCTACGATGGGAGTTGTACATTTGCTACAGTATGTGTGTGACGGCATGATACAAGAAGTATTATTAGTCTTAAATCTTAATCCATGCAGTCAGTGGAGCATGTCAACGACCAGCATTACAAGGCTGACAGTGTTTGGCAGCAGGCGCAGCTCCCATGCAGGTATGACTGTAAATCAGGGTGTGCATAAATAAAGGTTTAAATAAAAGATTGCAGGCAGTGGAGCCAGTCTGCTTCAACCAGTTTGATCAGGTCTGGTCTGGTCTGGTCTGGTCTGGAGAATCAGCCTGTGAGCCTGTATGTGTATGCATGGGCTGGAGTGTTCTTGGCCTGCATGGCTGGCGTATCGTATCCAAAGGCCAGACATGAAATGTTTGGTAACCGTTTACCTCCTGGGAAGTGCCATAATAACATTGGTCTTGGAGATCATCAATGCATGGACAAATAAATCCATTTGAATCATGATGTGACTATACTGTATCTGACTGAAATACTACAGTAGAATCAAGAATGTATGGTTTCCCCTGCCGTCGGTGCGTTAATGTGTGTATCAGCCTAATTGCAGGCGCTTTGAAAGGTGCTAATAAATAAATAAATGCACTATTATCTTAGCCTCTGAACCTTTGAGTGACGAGTGACAGGCATCATTAAAATCCTCGCCTCAAAGTCAGACTTCGGGTGACAACTACAGTCATCAAGTGGCATGACACAACAACAACATGCAATGCAAGTGTTGTTTACACTAGCGGCTGCCGCACTGTGGGAACATGAGCATAAACCCTGCGACATTCATAAATCATAATAGTCCCAATGACAAACACACAAGGGACACATAATAAGGGCCTAAGCCTCAGGTACGCAAGCAATGTAGACAATAGAAGGAGACTCATAGCGCTGCTGGCATAGCATTCTCGTCACTGGGAGGCCTCACCAACCGTGTCCAAGGTAAGCATGGAGGACGAAAATAAGTTGCAACTCGTGGGAATTCTACTACTGATGGAATGCGTCTGTGAGCAAGAGCTCAAGAATTACAAACATGCACCTCACCTGGAGTGCCATGCAGACAATAGAGTAAAATAGAATAGGACAGGTTTCCCCCTCCCGAAGGGACATTAATTGTGTGGCAGACCTACAACATTCCAGACCAAGTGCTATCAGATAGACCAACACATCAGAAACATCTGCAGACTTTGCAGACAGAAAGAAAAAAAAACCTTCACGTTTCCTTGTGATTCTGGGAAATTGGCCAGCAGTACTCAACTGGTTCTATAGTGAGAGTGAGAAACAGGAGACAGGGGTTCTGTTCTGTAACTGCAGGAGAAACATGGTGAATATTGACTCTAATGGACTTATTAGCACATGTTAGAGGAATAATATTGTCTCAGCAGACTTCAAAGTGCGGAGAGAGAGTCCGGTTTCAGAGAACTGACTGTAGGTGATGTTGTGGTACTGGGGTTTGGAGACGAGAGAGAGCGAGAGAGAGAGAGAGAGAGAGAGAGAGAGAGAGAGAGAGAGAGAGAGAGAGAGAGAGAGACGGGGGGAAGCTAAGTGGAGGGATGGCGGGGAGAGAGGCACATGGTCGCTTTACACACTTTAAAGAGATATGCCAACAGATAAAAGAAACAGATGTAATACATCCCAACATAAAACGTGACAATACACAGGATGAAATAAATATGATGACGTGAGGATAGCATATAGTTATAAAGAATCCACAGAGTGGTCCAAATTAGTGTGTTACAGAAGAGAGATTGGCACACACACAGAGAGAGAGAGAGAGAGAGAGAGAGAGAGAGAGAGAGAGAGAGAGAGAGGAGATGGAGCTCAACTGACAAATCCCTGGAACTAGACAACAGAGACCAGAGCTGCCATCCAATCTGAGAAAACACCTACAAACTCTTTTTAACACAAACAGAAAGAGAGAGAGGAAGAGAGACACAAACAGAGAGACGATGGACTGTCTGACACACACACACACACACACACACACACACACACACACACACACACAAGCACGCGCACACACACACACACACACACACACACACACACACACACACACACACACACACACACACACACACACACACACACACACACACACACAGTGGGGGAGCCACTCAGGTCAGTCCTGGAGATAGGTAGGTAGACACGGCTCTGGTAGCGGTCTCCTTTGAACACGACTGATTATTTTGAGGGAAATTAAACATCTTAGGAATGTCTCTCTGAGGGGGCATGTTGTCTTTTGAAGTCGCTCACAAAGAGTGCCCTGTACGTAAAGAAACATGTATGATAGAGAGAGAGTGTGTGTCTGTGTGTGTGTGTGTGTGTGTCTGTGTGCGGGCGTGAGGGGAATTAAAAAAACGTCATTGCTGTACAACTTCAATAAACACATTTGTAATATGTGTGATTTGTGTGTATACGAAAGTACGCGTGCGTGCGTGCGTGCGTGCGAGTGCATTTTTGGAGTCTTAGAATGGGAATGGATCAGATGTGCTCAGGTCTCGACCTCATAGCAGCAGTGGCTTCATTAAACAAACCCATTGGTTGGGGGTTTGTTTTCTGTAGCCTAGTTCTGCACTCAACCTGCTGTCTGGGAATGTTCACCAGCTATGGGAACACAACGCATGCACAGACAGGGCTGCAGGGATATGCATTATGGAAACATAGAACAATTAAATGATCACGTGCACTTTAGAGAAAGCAACGTGAAAGTGTAAACAATGGACATGGTCTATTTTATTGTTTAAAATTAAAAGAAAATTACAACATGACCCCCATGCCTATGTTGGAAAATGCGGAAATTGTCTGGAATTATCAAATGTTAAAAAATATTTTCTTACTACTCACAATGAAAATCTTGTGTATTTATGACATTCTGCCATACATTGCTTAATTGAATATAGAGGGTATGCGCATGCATAAAGTGAATGGAAAATCGAGTGGCAAAGTGAGTGGCAAAGTGAATTTAGCGTTGTTTAACGTCGTTTAAAACAATCAGATATAGGACGTTTCTGTTTGGATGTGCTGTCAAGGTCAGTCGTTTTTTGCCACTCAGTAGGTGTTTCCGCATTACTTCCCGGTATGATGATGTCACGCGCATACCCTCTCAATACCAAGAACTGCAGACAAATCACAAGCGAAAGAGATCAGATAATTATTAAATTAGAACACTCACTCAGTGAAATACAAATCTGAACAATAACGTGGTTCAGGATTACACGTCTGTGAGAGTCACATCATCAACACGCATATAGGATATCTGAGTCTCTGCTGGGCAGAGATCGGCGTCCTGCAGGAGAAACGCAAAACAAAACAAACACATTCCTTTACAGTTGTAACAGGTGTGTGTATCCACTGGTAGCTTGATGCATCCACAGCGGCTACGAACACACTCAGGACACTGGTAGCATTGTGTGTGTACCAGTAGGAGACTTAGCATCAACACTGGCAGCGTGTGTGTGTGTGTGTGTGTGTGTGTGTGTGTGTGTGTGTGTACCAGTAGGAGACGAGGACCGGGGTGGGGGGGGGCAGGCCGACTCTTTGATCTTGGTGGGTGCCCACCTCTTAACTGCCAACCTTCCCTTTTACATAAACAACATCTTGATATCATCACGGCTTCACATAGCACGAGTCCACTGTCTGGCTCTGGAATCACAGCGACGGTTGCTCGTGTTTTATACTAATGAGCGTTTAAATGTCTTGCCTAGTTTTTAACCGTGCACCTTATGGGCCTTGTATGTTTTTTTATTTTATTTAGACGGGACAATGCATATTAATGGACATTACATGAATGCAATGTAAATACACTGGATTCACATATTTACGTAGCGTATAATATAACAAAAGTTTGTAAAAAACAACTATGTCATTCAGGGGTGCCGTGGATGGTAAATGTTATTTACAGGGATGCACCTGAGCCAAAAAGAGTTTGATAACGACTGGCCATATAGAGTTTATATTATATTTTCAACTCTGGCTATTTGGATGAGAACGCCTTGGGATTCACCTGAGAAAAATATATTTAGTGGACACATGGCTTAACTCTGCCTGCAACTGCAAATGTTGAGAGCTAAATCATCCCGTCTAATTATAAAAAAACATCCTGTGTTAGATGGCCCTCCGCTGTCCAGTTGCTAGTCGTGATATTTATTCTTACCTCCCGTTGTTGTCGATCGCCTTTAGAGTGGTGTGTACAGTTGACAGCTACAGTACAACCATTGATCAACTAGGACAATATTCATCATAAGGATCATATTCACTGAAAATTATGTTTATGTATGAATTATCATTGAGAGCAAGTGTGAAATTGCCCCTAATCCAGGCATGTGCATGAATCATGATGTACATGTGCGCCTGTGTGTGTGTGTGTGTGTGTGTGTGTGTGTGTGTGTGTGTGTGTGTGTGTGTGTGTGTGTGTGTGTGTGTGTGTGTGTGTGTGTGTGTGTGTGCGTGTGTGTGTGTGAGTGCGCGTGTGTGTGTGTGTGTGTGTGTGTGTGTGTGTGTGTGTGTACCTTACTTGGGCTAAAATGTCCCACAAGTATAGTCAATTCTGAGAAATAGACATTGTGAGGAAAAGATTCCTGGTCCTCACAACAGACATTATGTTTATATGCAAAAAATAATTGTTTACATATAGGCTAAGATTCATGTTGAGATTATGGTTAGGCCTTTAGAAGTTAGGTTTAGAAGGTGAGCTTGTCGATCTGCTATGAGTATAAATCATAGAGTTATAAAGCATAGAGTGCGGACGGTGCGGACGAGGAGCGACAGCCCCTCCTCAGTGGCGTTTTGAATTACCCGGAAGACTGCTGGAAGTACAATTATAACTCAATGGCTCGAGCAAGTGGAAGTTTGAGAGCGGTCTAAATTTTGAGGTGAGGGTTGAAAAAGAAAAAAGAAAAGGTGTCCTCACAAGTGTAGCAATAGCAGTGTGTCCGTGGGTGCATGCGGTGAAGGCATCAGTATTCAGGAATGTACATGCATGGTGCCATGGGTCTAAACACTGCCCACTCACTGTGGTGTGGGACGGCTTATACTACTATTACAGGATATGCATGTGTCTGGGCCGCTGTTCCTTCTGTGTGGATGTCTACAAATGGCATTACTACCAACTACCAACCTCCTCATGTCTGTCTGGCACCGGCCATGACTCATACAACACACAAACACACACACACACACACTCAGGCACACGTGCGCTCTCTCTCTCTCTCTCTCTCTCTCTCGCACACGTATGCACACACACACACACACACACACACACACACACACACACACACACACACACACACACACACACGTACATAGTGTGACTTACATAAGATCTAATACAAATAAATTATAATAGATAGATGCATGTTTTGAACTCTATTACAATCTAGGCAAACCTTGAATGGAAAATGACAGATTAAAATGGCTGAAACAGTAGGCAGTCAAGAGTTAATTTAGGGAGACGGACACAACTACAGTTCATGATATATTAAAACAACATCTAATAACGGCCCAATCTCCACCCTGACGTCCAGTTGAGGTGGTTGGTTGCACACTGCTTGCGTCTTTAGGCTTCGTGGTGCGGATCTGAAAGTAGTAGACTGTCACTAGCTGGAAGCCTGTAACCAACACCCGACCAGACAGCTGCGGAGAAATCGATGAAATCAACCCCGGTCCGAAAAGAAAAAAAACGTCATACAGAAAAAATATTAGGCGGCAGTATGCAAACGTTATTGACATAAAGTGAGGTTGATTTTTTTAGGGCCTCTATATGCCCAGCTTTATGTGTCTGTGTGTACCAAATGATTTGATGGCTGAGCACTGAATATGATGTACTGTACGATGACGTATGATGATAAGAGCGCCCCCTCACTTCACACGACACGAGTGCGATTTATTTTCACGTCCTCCGAAATTCACTACGATATTCAGCCCGAAAGAAGAACGCACCATGCAGTGACAATAGCTAGAGGACAACTTACGGCGGGGCTCCACCCTCCAAAAAACGAACCGGGGCAATTTTAATGCAGTCACGCAACACGGGCAGTGGAGCCACCCTTCATTGATTAAAAAGGGAACATTCCCTGACGGTGACGCTGACGCGACGCTGACGCGCCCGGTGGAGCCCCGGTGTTACGGTACCGATCTGATCTAGCTACAGTATAGAGATCAGTATCATCAGTATGTGCCCACGCATGCATGCCCCCTTTTGTGCCCGTACTGTATATACGGAGCAGACTGATGCCATGACAACACATTGAGGCTAGATAACACACACTCCCACATTGGGGAACTCCTTATATGGTTTGTGGATATGATGCAGGTGAGTCATGCAGGTGACATGAGTGTGAGATCAGAGAGGTCTCCCCGCCGGCCACCCCGCCCAACGGCCCGCATGGGATACACGTGGCAGCATGCACATGATCGGTCTGATTAGGAGAGGACACACGCATGCACGCGAGCACAAACACACACACATGCACACGCACACGCAGCCAATCCCTGGTGCAAGCGAAGGTGTGGTCTCTTACTAAGTGAATGTCCACACAAAGGAGATGCATACAAGGACACAAATAGTAAAGGAGTTACACTTAAAATCATTTTCACACATGCCACTCAAAATCATGGCATGTGTTTTCATGTTACAATAGGCATGTCACTCAGCATATATCTATGGGTATAAGTAGCAGCACACGCACATGCACGCACGCACGCACGCACGCACGCACGCACGCACGCACGCACGCACGCACACACACACACACACACACACACACACACACACACACACACACACACACACACACACACACACACACACACACACACACACACACACACACACACACACACACACACACACACACACACAGTATTCATGCCATTCATGTTCATGTACTAGCTATATTTTTCTAATGATCTTTCCTGTAGTATGTACTGTACTGTACTGTACTGTACTGTACTGTACTGTACTGTACTGTACTGTACTGTACTGTACTGTACTGTACTGTACTGTACTGTACTGTACTGTACTGTACTGTACTGTATGTTGACATGCAGAGAGAGCTTATACATTAAATGGTCAACCTGATTAACGTCACGCCGGGCCAACAAAAACACAAAAGATGAGGGTACAAGT
>NC_139701.1:10752754-10802754 GCF_964188405.1 Protomyctophum parallelum | reverse complement strand
TGGCAACAGCCTCTTTTTGTGTCTTTTTTTTGTAAAATGTTGAGATTAGAAACGGCCATAATTCTTTCATTTCTCAACCTTAAAAATAAATAAAAACATCTCCATAATCCTTGGGAAGTTTGCTTTCATATGCCCGATTCAAGTCTTCTTCAATAAAATGCTACGAGCGAAGACCATATACCATCGGGGCCACAGGCACAGCATTAAGCAGCAGCATTCAACTCATTCCTTCATCATGACTTGAATGAAATAAAATATAATAAACGTTATTTTACTGGTGTTTTTCAATAGAAACAAATTATTTTGAGGCATAAAGGTGACAGCATGCAGTGCAATAGGAATAATTAACCCAAATGTGACAAAGTCATGTCATGTCTTCTATGGTGCCAGCATGAAGAAATGTAATACCACGATCCCCAAAGTGCGCATTCCGTATCTGACATCAGCTGACTGGTAAAGAGAATAGTACGGACATGTTGATTGGGTACGTCTCAAACACTCCTTAAACACTCCCATGACTAATTCAAGGCCGTTTTGCGCAATCCACGGGGTGTCGAAAGCGCTTCTTAACATGCCCAAAATTGCAATATGACATACCACACGCCCCCAGCTCATAAAACTGTAATATGATTAGTAATATTATTTGAACTGCTTAATGGAGCCCTAAATCTGATTTGGGCTGCCATTAGTAATCTACAGTAGGGCCCTTGTTATGTGCAGACATAACAAGCAACGCGATGAGACACTGACAACAGCTTGTCAAAGAATTTCCATAATGCAAATTTAGAACATCACTTTTTTCACTAGATATATTTTCCAATAGAATAGTGTATTTCTCTTTCGAAATATCAACATTAGAGCTTCCTTAGCGCGTGCAAAGTCTACTTTTATGCATGACACTGCCAAAGTACCTGTTTCTCTCATGTCTACTTAACAAACAGACATTGCCTTTTTATATTATATGAGAGTACTGAAATGGTTTACAAGGGTGTAAAAGCAGTTTGTCTGCAACACAAAACATTACGATTGCATGGGGCTACACAGCAAGATACTGTAGATGGGGGAGATAAATAGACTCAGAGAGAAGGGGTCAAAGTGGTCTGTATTTACTGTGTGTTGTTCTAGAATAGTGCTACCAGGCCAGTAGCTGTGTGATATGCACCTGTTAATACATGTTGACATATTTTTCCAGTAGAGCAAGAAAAGAAAAATAAGGAGAGGGAGGGATAAAGAGTTTATGCACGGACGTGCATGCGTGCGTGCGTGCACAATCATGTGTCTGTATCCGTGAGAGAGAGAGAGGAGTGTGCGAAGGGTAGAAGGAAGACAAAATGTCAGAGGCATACCAGTGGAATGACAGATGTCATAATTGAATTAGTGTGGGAATCCTGCATGTGTGTTTGCGTGTGTGTGTGTGTGTGTGCAGAGGAAATTTAATTGGGAGGAGTAGAGAGACCAAATGCAGAATTACGGACAAGGAAATAACGCTTCATGTGCTCCAAGTGATAATGCATATTGGTGCCTGTGGATATAATATATCCACAGGCACCAATATGCATTATCACTTTGCATGTAATGCAAAGTGCATGTAATATTATTACATGCAATTTAACACTACAATGCCTGAATGAACACACGTGAGCACGCGCGCGCGCGCGCACACACACACACACACACACACACACACACACACACACACACACACACACACACACACACACACACACACACACACACACACACACACACACACACACACACACACACACACACACACACACACACACACACACACACACACACACACACACACACACACACACACACACACGTGTGCTCTTGAGAAGGTGGAATGAATGATTATAACCTCCTGACTCTATTTGTGAATTCACATTACTCACACGCATGAACGGTGCACATGCACGGACGTTGCAAAAGTCTTTTCCATCTGTCAGTTAAAATTGTTCAGCCTGCCGAGAGATGGTAAACATGTGGTTCATTTCCATAGCGGAACAAAAATAAAGCAAGTGGGGGAGAAAGAGAGAGAGAGAGAGAGAGAGAGAGAGAGAGAGAGAGGGGAAACGGAGGGAATGAGGGAGAGAGAAAGGGACAGACAGGAGAAGAGAGAGCGAGCACTTGTGTGCTGTGCATGTGTGAGCGTGCGTGTGCGTACGTGTGTGTGTGTGTGTTGGTGTGGGGGGTGTACACAGATGAAGTATATAAATGCACTTTTCCAAGACAGCATACCTCATAATACTTTATATCCAACGTTGTGAGAATGCAGCTGCGTGCGTTTTATTGTGGAGGCATCCACCAATATGAGCCTACGGTCTCTTTTACAGATCATAATATTAGCTTGCCATATAAACCCAGACAGCTTTATATAGATATATTTATGCATGGGGCTGTATAAGGTTTTGGCTTGTTTTACACAGGGACCATTTAGTGGGGGCTGCGCAAGCAAAACATGCGAACCACAAGGGCCGAGTTAAAAGGGAATTTGGTTTGGCTGCCTTGTATAGGCGCAGCATCTGGTGAATAGCTGCAAAGTTGTGTTAGTTTATTGTTGAGCCTCGAAAAAGGACAATAGCCCTCGGAACTATGCCTAGGCTATAGTGGCGAATCAGCGATGGCTGCCTGGCACACAGGCTGTGGAATGATCAGAGCTGGTGCGCGACACTGGGATTCTTTGAGCGTGAGGGCTGCTGAATGTCAAGTGGTAAAAAAAACTGCTCATATTAGCGCTGCAATCAGTGAGGTTCATGTCTTGTGGGATTTGAACCGGGGTCTCCCCCCCCCCCCCCCCCCCCTTGTGGGAGACCACACCTTCTAGTGCTCTCTGCCAAAATGGAACCTCTGCTTGGCAAGGGAGTACCGCCTCCACTCATGAGCTTTAGGCAGTACTACCCATAGGCAAAACCTTCCCGAGATTCCTTTATGAAGCCCTGCGGAAGCATGAGAGTGCGTCACAGAGCGCATGTTCGGGTCTGTAAGTCCCGGAAAAGATGCGCTGTGATTGGCCAGTAATCACTTGAGTGGCAGCGTGACGTAACGTGCCCTTCCACACTTCCGGCATACTTCCTCTCCCAGTGTAAATTCTTACAGTATATATATATATATATATATATATATATATATATATATATATATGGGGGCTTTCCCGTGTATGGGGATTTTGAGTGATACACTGACTGCCGGGAATTGCATGTTTTCATAGTAAATGAAACAACCAATTGTATACAATCATGAAGATCTCCACAAAGATGATGTATGAGTTTACATGTTCTACTGTTTGAGATTCCAGTAATTCTAGTAATTTCCTATTCCACTTGTTTATCCCATTTCCTTTCTTGGAGTTCTTTCTCCATTCTCCTGATCTGATAAAATTGGTATTTGACATTATGGGCTATATGAATGAAAGGCATACCACCAATTAAATGTTATATATACATTATACATACAGTATAATGTACTAAAGCCTGCTTTATACTTTGGTGTGGCTTGGCTCAGGTGTAGAGTGGCTGGATGGCGACCGCAAGGTTGCCAGTTCGAACCCGGGCTCCTCCAGAGTTAGTGTTGAAGTGTCCTTGAAGACTCTGAACCCCTAATTGCTCCTGATGTGCTGGTTGGTGCCTTGCACAATCTATGTAAAGCTCCTTGGATAAAGGCGCTATATAAATGCTCCATTTACCATTTGCAAAAAATACACGATCTACAAGCTCACCATTGTGAGCGACACCGTAGTATGACATGCAGGGTATAAATGTTTTAACCAAACATATCACATGTGACCCCTTCAACGGTTTAGTGACACTCTCCTCCCAACACAACCGATTCAAACGTTTACAAAAACTACAGTAAATACTCACACTGATAATCAACTCGGGTTAAAGAATTCTAAAAGGGCCTTTATGAGTGGAGTTTGCATGTTCTCCCCATGTCCCCTAGGGTAAGTACCCTCACAAAAAACATGCAGTAATCCTGGTCTCTAAACTACCTTCCCCTGGCCAGCCGGGGCGCCTGATGGAGGGGAAAGGAACTGGTCGGAATAACGTGTTCCTTCCGCGCGCTACGTCGGCTGGGGAAACTCTCCCCTGTCAGGTTGGCAAAGGAAGTGCAGCGCCCAGGATTACATTAGAAAATTGACACTGGGTGAAAAAATGGGTTACAAAAAAAATGATTCTATAGGGTATAAATGGTTAAATGCACTTTTGAACTGTATTGGAGTCAATGGGAGGAACATCTTAACCACAACGGATGATGAAATACTGTGCTGTAATGGTGTTGTTGTGCAGTATCCTTCCAGTAAGCAGGAAGAGGTTGATAGTGATGAGCAAGGGACGTGAATGCCAGCATTCTCTTTTAACCACTCAATAAATAACGCACAATGTGCATTCCCAATTAATCAGAAACAATTATACACTTGTTGAGTGAAATGTATTTCCACATGCACGACGATGCCAACTGCTGCTGACAGCTGTACCATAGTGTCACGTGATGCATTACAGGTCTCCCTCAGGTTAGTTGTGCAGACACACACTTCATATTGTGGTTGTGCGTCCTCGCGTGACATAAAGTATAATATGGCTCTGAAACGAAGCGCACGCCATGTTATGTGAGGACACGGCCGGGGAGAGAGTGGGATAACAACAAGCCTGTAATTTGTTCTCCCCTCATCCATCTCCTCTCCTCTCTGCTCCCATTCTCTCCCCCTCCCCCCATCTCCTCTCCTCCCATGTCTTATCTTCTCCAGTCTTCACCCATCTCCTCTCCTCTCCTCCCATCTCTTATCTTCTCCAGTCTTCTACCATTGACTCTCCCCTCCTCTCCTCTCCTCTCCGCTCCTCTCTCCTCCTCTCCTCTCCTCTCCTCTCCGCTCTGCCATTTCCTCTCATTTTCTCTCATCGACTCTCCTCTTCCTCCCATCTCTTATCCTCTCCTCTCCTCTCCTCTCCTCTCCTCTCCTCTCCTCTCCTCTCCTCTCCTCTCCTCTCCTCTCCTCTCCTCTCCTCTCCTCTCCTCTCCTCTCCTCTCCTCTCCTCTCCTCTCTGCCATTTCCTCTCATTTTCTCTCATCGACTCTCCTCTTCCTCTCCTCTCCTCTCCTCTCCTCTCCTCTCCTCTCCTCTCCTCTCCTCTCCTCTCCTCTCCTCTCCTCTCCTCAATATAATAATAGGTTAATCTCAGCCTAGAGGCATGATGCTCCTGTCACTGTCTAATCATCATTACAATGAATTATTTGTTTGCTTATACTGCACATCGCTAACACACACACACACACACACACACACACACACACACACACACACACACACACACACACACACACACACACACACACACACACGCGCGTGCAAGCAACCAGATGCACAATGTAGAGGTGTGGACACACATGCATTGCACACTATACCATAAACACACATTCTATTCTGCCTTGCGGCCTCTTGTGTCTTTGAGGTGAACCCAGATCGCTGTTTTAAAATGCTCCTGCCAACTATGTGACCTGGCCCTGATCCCAGAACACAGTTAAAGGAGTCAAGAACTGACTGTGAAGAACCAAAGGTATACACTGTAACGTAGAATGCACTCACAATGTCCCTGCATCACCTCCTAGAAAGTCACCAATGATTGAATTATGTTCTAAAGTGGTTGCACCTGTTTGTTATAGCAGGGTGTCATATTTACAGGTCTCAAACACAATCGAGTGTCAATGGCTTTAGTAGCCTACTCATTCTCTCAACAAGGAAATAAATCATAACGGCAATACAGCCAGTTTTTTTAAGATATCTTGTATGGGATGAAAGTGTTAAGGAGAGAGAGAGAGAGAGAGAGAGAGAGAGAGAGAGAGAGAGAGAGAGACGTGATTATGAACACAAATCTTATTCTCAGCTCTTTACATGTACAGTAAATAATATTAATACAAATACAGTATGTGATGATGAGAGTGACTCCTTAGCCTGGGCACTGTTCAGTGGTTGATCTCGGTGGTTTTTGATATTATGCAGTAGGCTATAAATGAGAGGCATACCACCAATTAAATATGTTATGTATACATAATAGCCTGAGTGATGCCTAAATGTAGGGGTGGGCGATAATGGTGATAAATAGAGACAATACAATGTCTCGGCCTATATATCGGCCTAAATGGTTTGCTACTTATTTTTCTATTAGTCTTTATTACCTTGTAGGAGCTCGGTTGCACTATTAATGAACTTGAGAAATAACCATAAAAACCATCATGAAAAAGATTGTGATATCGTGGATCGTGATACTGCTTGAAAACTACTTATATATAATATATATATATGTATATATATATATATATATATATATATAATATAATATATAATATATTTCCATATCGCCAACCCCTACTTAAATGTGGCATGCATAAAAATACACAATCTACATTCTACAAGCTCACCATTGTGAGTGGTGGTATATATAAATTAAGCATTACAGTAACCATTTGACCTGGTTTATACATCCTATGGCAAATGTTAGCACACGTCCTTCTGCTTTTGCAGCGGTCCCTTCATGCCCTAATTTCACAATGTGTTTCATCAGATCTCCAAAAAATTAATTAGAATGTCAGGATGATAATTACCAGTATGGGCATACAGTCAAACTGTTGCCTCAAAAAAGAAGTGACGCTTAATTGTTACCCAAGATATGCAGGAGCCAGGAGACACAGAGGCACAGGGGAACAATGAAAACCCTATTTACTTCACTGACGGGGTCCCCCAGGGTTCTATACTTGGTCCCCCAGGGTTCTATACTTGGTCCCCCCTTTCTTCCCTTTACACCAAATATCTTTGCTAGCCTATTATGACATGGCTACAATGAGGACGCTAGGTTTCAAGTGGTTATGTGCATGGTGCACCTGCCAAATACTCCTGCTCAACCTATTATCAAATTATCGATAAGTGCATCTGTGGCTCATGCGTTTGTTAGGAAAGATCCTGTCCCATCCTGTGCTGCCATCAAGACTGACTTGACGCGCGCTGAATGGCACAGCATTGATGTGTCGAGGGGAAGAGTTCATTTTGTACCGGAATCAAAGCGTAATTCGAGAATGATAAATAAACTAGAAAAAGTGCCCTTCTGGGCACAGGTCTCCACCAGGATAGGAATGTAGGACATTGCAGCTTGCCTTCATCTGGTGGTTGGATAAAAGGGCAACAAAAGTAAAAAATTCCAGGCAAAGGTTCTTCCTTGGCCTCTAGGGAGTTGGCATACAAAGTTATCCACAGATCCTTGCAGTTAGAGGTAAAAACACTTTTCGGCCAGTTATAGCGCCACGTTGAGGCTGAGTTGAAATTGTTCATGTGGCATTTCTTCCTCGGCCTAGTGGGAATGTGCGTGCACAATTTCACGGAAATCACGCGATGTGTTCATGATTTGCAGCATTTTGTTTGAAACTGAGCACTCCTGTGAACTTTGGAAGCCAATCTTAACCAATCAGGATGGAGTCTGCGAAATCTGAAAGACCCGTTTCGTTGAATGGCTCTAGAGAGACTGTGTACCAATTTGCGCAATGTTTGGACAAAATCTGTAGGTGTACTGTGCAAAAACTTGTTTTGCACAAAGCGGCATCCTGGTGGCGCTATAACAGGCCGTTCTGGAAATTTTGGGGCAGAGGTTCATCGTTGGCATCCAGGGAGTGTGTGTGCAAAATTTGGCATCGACCGGGTTAACAGTGCCGGAGATTAGCTGCTCACGGACACACACACGGACGGACGGACACACGGACGGACGGACGGACGGAGTTCAAAACATACTCTCCCCCCATGCCTTCGGCCTGGTGGAGACAATAAAAATAAAAGCTGCATAGCCGAAGGCCCAAAGTATGACATTTTTTTGTAACCCTTTTTTTTTTCCACCCGGTGCCAATTGCCTATTGGCTGTATTCCTGGACACTACTCCACTCTTTCAACCTGAGGAGAGCCCGAACTGAGCTTCCTTGCAATGCATGAGGAGTGAGCATGCACAGGCTGCTTCTTATCACCTGACAGGGGGGGGTTTCCCCGGTAGGACGTAGCACGTGGAAGAACGTCATTTCAACCAGTTACTTTCCCCTCCATCAGGCAGTATAGTGACCAGGATTACTGCATGATTTTTGTGAGGGTATACCTACCCTATGGGGACACGGGGAGAACATGTCAGAAGGGCCCTTTCGACCAACCCCACCCAGGGTATGGGCGCTGATGGCACGGGGGATAGAGCATGCCCCCAGTGCCCACGGCATCCCCGGCGGGAATCGAACCCGGGACATTCTAGCCGTGAGGCGACAGCGCTACCGACTGCGCCACGTTGACCCCTGGGGTGCCTCTGCTTTGGATATAATCCACCATGTCATTAATTTTGATCACTGGTCACTATATGTTGTATCCCTTCTTCTAGGAGCTCTAAATCACGTTAACCTTGGTATCCATATTCTGGGAAAATGTGTAAAGTTAGAAAATAGTAGATCGGCCCAGGCCGTAGCGTAACGGTCTGGGCACCGGACTGGTGATCCAGTCGCGGTGTGCCGCGGGTTCGACTCCCGGACCCGACACGGCCTTTACCGCATGTCATCCCCCCATCTCTCTCCCGTTTCCTGTCAGCCTACTTTCTATCCCTTAAAAAATCAATAAAGGCGTAAGCCGCAAAAAATATCTTAAAAAAAAAAAAAAAAGAAAATAGTAGATCTAGAAGCTTGCACCTCATGCAATGTTATATACAGTACGGTGTTGGGCAGGTACTTATCCGCGGTGCCACGCTCAATGTTATATACAGTACGGTGTTGGGCAGGTACTTATCCGCGGTGCCACGCTCAATGTTATATACAGTACGGTGTTGGGCAGGTACTTATCCGCGGTGCCACGCTCAATGCGCCAAACCCTGGTTAAACGGTAAGTGAATACTGTACCTCTATGTTTCCCTGTAAAATGTGTTCATTAAACATTAAAGGAACATTAAACATTAAAGGAAATACTGCATCGCGGTTGTACTGTAGGTCTTCACCAACCAGTTGCATTTGACTTCCACGTTTAATAAACAGTACACACAATTGTAATGATGAAATGTAGTATGTTTAATATCCTGTATTTTTCTAAATTCCATGGTGGGTGCTGTGTGCACTTTAATGTTAGATGACTGTCAGGTGAGGTTAGTGCCTACTGTCTACTGTTAATGCCTGTGAATCTCTTAGCTACATGTAGGTGTCCACTGTCCAATCAGAGACCGCACTGTTGTAACGAAAAGAGAGCTGAGCCAGAAGGCAAAGCTCTCCGTCTACCGATACATTTTCGTTCCTACTCTCAGCTATGGTGTGAGTAGGAAGTGAGTAGGAAGTGAGGGTCATACAAGCAGCCAAAATAAATGTTCTTAGTCGGGTGGCTGGCATCTCCCTTAGAGATAGGGTGAGAAGTTCAGTCCCACGAGACAGACTCGGAGTAGACCTGCTGCTTTTTCGTTTGGAAAGGAGCAAGCTATAGGTGGTTCGGGCATCTATAGTAGAGCATCTATAGTAATATGCCTCCCGAGCGTCTCCCTAGGGAGGTCCTCGTTGCACGTCCCACTGGGAGGAGACCCCCAGGCAGACCAAGGACCAGATTGGGGGAATACATCACCACACTGGCCTTAGTTGAAACGCCTCGGCATTCCTCAGAAGGCAGTTACTAATGTTGCTCTAGAGAGGGAAGTCTAGAACTCTATTTTTTTGTGTGTTTTTTTTTGTGGCTTTCGCCTTTATGTTATATTTTTTATGGAGGGACAGACAGTAGGCTGACAGGAAATGGGGAGAGAGATGGGGGGAAGACATGCAGTAAAGGCTGTTGGGATCGGGAGTCGAACCCGCGGCACACTGCCAGACTGGATTACTGGACCACTGAGCCATGGCCCAGGCCGAACTCTCTGCTGGAACTGTTGCCACTGCGATCCGACTCTGGATAATGGGTTGAAGATGGATGGATGAATGGATGGATTAGTCTCAAGAGTTAAATGAACACGGAATATGTTACTGTGTACACTGGTCGTCATCCATTAATCTACTTTACATTCAGACAAAACACCATCCTTCATCAGGTGTTGACATATATTGTTGATTAACCTGAACGTCTTTGTGAGGCTTTCTCTCTTGTTGATTTAAGGAAATACAGGACAGTATAAGTTCTGGAATATGAATTACTGAATTGTCAGGTTGCCAAAACACACAACGTTGTGTATTTGACTGAGTCAATAAGAGGAATTCCCTCTCATCCTCGTTCACATCTCATGGGACGATACAGTCTATAGTCTACGTTAATTTAGCACAATCTATTGATGGTTGAAACATGATTACCGGGATGCTATCCCTGACCCCATTCACTGCCAGGGTCAGGGTTCAGGGGATGCCATCTCCATAATCATGTTTCAACCGAAGAGAAACTGGCCCCCGTAAAAATAAAAATAAAATCTAAGTCACCCCCCCCCCCCTTACTATACATGTTTTTTGAGGGGCGCTAGCCCCTCCTATATTCAGCTATTAGTGTACAGATTTCCATCCTACACAAACATTAAATTCCCATTGACAATGAATGGACAATTTTACGTCTGAGCAAATCGGCACAGTGTCTATTTTACATCATGATGACGTACGATGATTAGAGCACCCCTACTTCACACGGGTGTGATTTTTTTATTTGATTTCAAACCGTTTGTATGATGTTTTTCTTGCATAGTAGGCTACTGTATAAATACTATAATATGTCATTAAATGTTGTGATGAATTGAAAATGGAGGAACCCATGAATGTAAACAAGTCTTTGTTGTGCTTTTCTGGGTGTTATCCTCTTAGCAGACCTTGTACTGAACTGTGCTTTCCTCGAACTGTGCCTTTTTCTACAAACTTTTAATAAAATGAATTTTCAATCAATCAATCCATCCATTCACCAGTAATTACCCACTGAGCTACAAACAGGGCCACAGCGAGAGGTGCACAGTGTTTTCCTTTCTTCAATGCTTTCTTTGCAGGCTCCTTAGCTGCACCTGTTATTGATTCAGCATTCTACTCCAGTGTTTGTCAGTGTGTGACTCACATGGTATGGTATAGGGACAGCCATTAATCAGTCATAAACCAACACGGTGTCACTTAGAGCTGCTCAGCTCCCGTGAGAGAGAAAAAGAAGCTCCGGAGTCTGTTTCAAGACTAAATCTCTCCTTAATCCCTGAATATTTATATATCATGTTTGATAACAACCACAATATTGTTTCGGAGATTCGAGTCAAGGAACTGTGAGCAGGATGCAGAGCAGAGCTCCCGCTATGATCCGCTGACAGTGAGATGAGTGAACGATGGAAAATATTGCAGCCTCTAATGTGTAGATGCCACGATAATCTGAAAGACCTGTCAGCAGCCCCTAGAGTCTGTGGTGCTCTTACACCCACATGGAAATTGTCAGAAAGTTGGTCCTAGAGCAAAAGCCACCAAAATCAGTATAGGTTTCAGGCTGGCATGTGAACACAAATAGAAATATTAAGTTCCACATACTCATTTTCTTTCACATAATTATTTATGCTCCACTTGTTAATGCTGATTGAAGGTTTTTATCAAAAGGATTATTCTTCATTCCTGAAGAAGATCTTTTTGATCTAAACGTTGAATCATTGATAAAAGAGTGGAGCATAGTTACCTGTGTTCAGACATTGCAATAGAATTTCTGCTGATATTCTGTTTGTTCTGCCCCTGGACTGCCTTTTTTTCATGCTTGAGTTTGATTTGATGATGAGATTTCTTGTGTGCAAAGAGTAGATAATTTGGCACTATACTAAAGGCCATATAGCAGTCAATAGTTATAGGGTTATCTTCTTCCAGGGAGCATGCATGTGCTCAGCAGCTTTCATGGCAATCTGCCAATCAGATTCTGAGATAACTCGTGCGCAAAGCCTTTGTCCTAAGGGTGGACCGAGAGGAAAGGGCCACGGGGGTACCGAAATCAGTAGGGTTCAGTAGGGATCATCCTCGCTGATCGCATTAAGTTTCTTGGCCATCTGCCCTTTGGATTTTGAGATAATAGTGTGTAAATGTACACACTGTGGCCTGAGCGTGATGCTGGAGGAATGGGGTGGTTACAAGTAGGGGCCATCCTCTGGGGGTCATGGACGTGCACATGATGACATTCCAAGGCAATACAGCAATGTAGTTTTCAAGACTTTAAGTTTTCAAGAGTTCATTTTAGGCCAAAGTGGTGGACGGACTGACATAAGAGCTGATGAAATAACCATCCTTAGAGCCCTGCCCTGCCCTGGTTGGGATAAAAATCATGTATTTAGCTTTTCAATATTTCAAGTCAAAATTAATGATCTCCCTACATGGAAATGGTTCCGCAGCCTCCTGCTTTTCCAGCCTGTAGCAATAAGAAGGCATTGCTCACCATGCCGTTTTCACTACCATTGTAGTGAGTTTGGTAATGTTAAGTATAGAGGGTATGCGCGTGACATCATCATCATCATACCCGGAAGTTATGCGGGAACGCCTAAAACCTACTTTCTGGACTTTCTGGACAGTCCATACATAGAACAGAAAAGTCCTATCTGATTGCATTAAATGTCTTTAAACAACATTAAATTCACTTTGTCACTCACTTTGCCACTCGATCTGCCATTCACTTTATGCATGTGCATACCCTCTATTGTTACAGTACTGCATTATGTATCGGTGTACAGTACTTAAAGGGATTTTGGAACTTTGCCAATTTGCCGAACATAAATCCCATTGCTCTGATGTGAGATTTGTATAGCGCGGCAAAAAAAAGTAAAAAAAGAAAAAAAACATATTCTGTGTAATTCTCAGCAAAATGCAGCAATTTGGGGAAGCAAGTTCTGAATATATACATGTACAGTAGGCGTAGGTCAAACATCGACAAGTTATGTCTTTAATTGTTCAGAATCATGGCGTACGACATGGCCATGGCTTCACATCAAAGTTCAATACTTGCTCATCTTCAGTTCGGCTTATTGGTTTTGTGTAACAACATTTATAGAGCCCAGTTTGCAATTCCAGTAAATATTCCACCATACAGCACAGTAAGTATACGGCCTGATCGGCTAGTTTCAAGTGTAAAATCAGTCATTACGACGGCATCAAGGCCCGCCAAAATACATTTTAGTCGACTAAATCAACTGTAGATGACATTTAGTCGACTAAAACTAGACTAACACTAAAACATTCCAGGTGACTCCAGGTGACAAATGAAAATGAGAACTATTCAAGAGACTATGACTAAAACTAAAATCAAAATTTGCTGCCAAAAACAACACCATCAGCCATGGAGGGGTATTAATGTAAATGAGACATCACAGACAGACTAAACGTTCTAAGGAAAGAGAGATGTAAAGGGTTAAAGGTCTAAAGAAGGTTCATGCAGAGTGTCATACTGACGTTAACCTCAGCTTGTACAGTATGCTGCGTTGCACAGACGCAGCAGGTGTCATGACCTTTTGACCTCACAATCAGGGTTCAGGTTAACTTGCATACCGTAAATCCTCCAATAAACTCCTCCTTTCTATTAATTACCGGGCCCCTATTAATCACCGGGAATGGTTGAATTAAGTAATAAATTCCGGACTCCTTTTATGAGCCGGGGTTTTTTGTGTTGTTTTTTTCCCCAAGTGCCGTATCTGTTACTTTCGCTGCTCTGGTCCACTGTCCAGATGCCGTGGCCGTGGTGCTCGGCTTGCACACAATACAACAACAAAGTTAACTTCGGGAGAGAGACCCACAGATCTGCCCTTCATGCAACGAACGTTGGTTCTATAAACGGCAGATCGATGAGCGCATGGGGGGTTTTGCAGCCTGGCGCACTGGCGCAGCTCCATGCGCGTTGTGGATCTCTCATTTTATGGAACGAACGTACCACCGGTATGCTGTTAGCTTGTTGCTAACGGGACCCTGTTAGCAACAAGTCTCTCTCTCTCTCTCTCTCTCTCAGACGTTCTCTCTAACACGTCTCTCTCGCGCGCGCGACGCGCGCGTTAGAGAGACGCTCTCTCTAACACGTCTCTCTCTCTCTCTCTCTCTCTCTCTCTCTCTCTCTCTCTCTCTCTCTCTCTCTCTCTCTCTCTCTCTCTCTCTCTCTCTCTCTCTCTCTCTCTCTCTCTCTCTCTCTCTCTCTCTCTCTCTCTCTCTCTCTCTCTCTCTCTCTCTCTCTCTCTGAGCAGCTAATCTCGGCCACCGTTAACCCGGTCGATGCCAAATTTTGCACACACACTCCCTGGATGCCAACGATGAACCTCTGCCCCAAACTTTCCAGAACGGCCTGTTATAGCGCCACCAGGAGGCCGCTTTGTGCAAAACAAGTTTTTGCACAGTACACCTACAGATTTTGTCCAAACATTGCGCAAATTGGTACACAGTCTCTCTAGAACCATTCAACGAAACCGGTCTTTCAGATTTCTCAGACTCCATCCTGATTGGTTAAGATTGGCTTCCAAAGTTCACAGGAGTGCTCAGTTTCAAACAAAATGCTGCAAATCATGAACACATCGCGTGATTTCCGTGAAATTGTGCACGCACATTCCCACTAGGCCGAGGACGAAATGCCACATGAACAATTTCAACTCAGCCTCAAGGTGGCGCTATAACTGGCCGAAAAGTGTTTACAATTTACAATTTAGGCATTTAGCAGACGCTCTTAATCCAGAGCGACTTACATTAAGCAAGAACAAAAAAGCATGGGAATACATCACATAAGAACATTTATCATGAAACATGCGTAAGCTAAGAAAGTAACAGTGGAATATCTATATGATGAAACTATACATATAAACTATACATCTATACTACTATGCTATACATATGTACTATGGCGTGCTATGACTACATACAATGCAATAGTGCTGTCTACATAACATGCTATAAGTCTGTATCAAATGCTATCTACGTCTACAGAAATGCTATCTAAGGGGGTGGGGAAAGTGCTACGGGCCATGATGGATTCTGAAAAGGTGGGTTTTCAGACTACGGCGGAAGATTGGGAGTGATGCTGCAGTTCTGACTGCAATGGGAAGTGCATTCCACAGTTTTGGAGCCAGAAGGGAGAAGAGTTTGGGACGTGTGGAGCGTATGGAGCGTTTTTACCTCTAACTGCACGGATCTGTGGATAATTTACTTTTGTTGCCCTTTTATCCAACCACCAGATGAAGGCAAGCTGCAATGTCCTACATTCCTATCCTGGTGGAGACCTGTGCCCAGAAGGGCACTTTTTCTAGTTTGCATCTGAACTTGTCAGTAGCCTAACTGTAGGCCTTTACCACAGTACTGTGGTAGTCTATCTCAGTTGAAGTTATATACCGGTATATTTGTGAATGTGACCAGATTTGACTGAGGGACTTGCAACTGCACTGTTCAATATTTCATGAGGACTTGGTTTCAATAGGCTACATGAGCCCAATACATTTTACTGTGTTCTAACTGACCCAAAATGTGATTTGTTCATTATGATCAGTTTGAAAATTTGAAATAAATTCCTCCTTCTTATAGCTGCCTCCTTTCAATAAAAGCCCGGTATCGGGATCGGTTGAGACAAATAATAGCCCACGTTCCTAAAAGAGGATTTACGGTATGTGTAAACTGTTATTCACTACAGATGACGTAACCGAATGAATACTCAGTTTTCATTAATGATGAAATACACAAACCTACTGTACAGTACAGTAATGGAATCTGGTCACGTTCAAATTCAAATAGTTGTTTACCCTCTGGTATCGAAAGAAAATGAAAGATTAGGCCAATTAACAGATCATTTTAAAACACTGGAAGTTCAAATAATGTGAAATAAAAGTAACTCATCTCAATTATGATGTTTCGTACATATTGCCATTTGAAAAATGTATGCTGGCCCCGCCTCCCAACATTTACCACACCTAACATTCCAATAATTTATGTCACAGTTGGATATAAACCTGCCAAAGGAGGCAATTTATACCTCATTGTATGGCGGCGCCGCGGCGCCACAACAGTTATTGTCGTGTCTACATGACTGACGTTGACACTTTTTTCCCACGGCCATGGGCATACAAGGCGTTCAGGACACTCATGGATGACATGCAATGGCGCACGCACAAGCTAGAAAAGGCTCACTTCTAAGACAAATACAGGTAAACTGTTGGGTCATTGTCTCATGACTGGTGGATCAGGGGTAGAGTGACCGGATGGTACCGTCCTTGAGCAAAACTCTGAACCCCAAATTGCTCCTGATGTGCTGGTTGGTGCCTTGCATGGATTCCGCCACAATTCGTTGTATGACTGCGTGTGTGGATGGGTGAATGTAATGCACAATCTATGTAAAGCGTCTTGGATAAAGGCACTATATTATAAATGCCCCATTTACCACTGGGCTGCACCATCTTGGTGTACACGCACGATTTCAGTCGCTTTAGACTCAAAATCCCCGTCCCAGGCGGCATTTCTGGTCAAAACAAGCACTGCAGTGTTGCACTGTTCTGATTTGATATTACCGGTATATGAAATAGCCTATCATACATTTTATTTTTATGTTATTATTTGCATCTGAACTTGTCAGTAGCCTAACTGTAGGCCTTTACCACAGTACTGTGGTAGTCTATCTCAGTTGAAGTTAAATACCGGTATATTTGTGAATGTGACCAGATTTGACTGAGGGACTGCCATTGTATTTAAATTTTTTTCATGTCATATGAAAGCAGGGAATCATATAGCTTCAAATGACAATGACATTGGTTATTCAAGGTAAATTGATGTGTTGATGTTATTATGGTATTTACCATAGGCAATATGCCAATAATGGAAAAACAGTTAAAATGACCATTGAGCACCTGCAACTGCACTGTTCAATATTTCATGAGGACTTGGTTTCAATAGGCTACATGAGTAGCCTGGTTAATAAACCAGACTAATATCGCACGGACCGCGGGATATTAGTCTGGGGAGGCTCAGCTTGGATTTCATTTCCAGGGAAACATTTTCTCTTTGACGCAATTGGTCAGAGCTACTGTCAGTCAAAAGTCTCAAGCATTGAAAGTCACTGTACCAAAGCCCGCCCATATTGCATACCGTGTCCCGATTGGCCGCCCACATTCTCTGGTGTAGGAAATGGGCGTACAATTGAGCCTCTCCAGACGGAAATCCGCCGGCAGGCAATTTATTTTGGCCAACGGCTGATTCGGTCTGGTTTATTAACCAGGCTACTACATGAGCCCAATACATTTTACTGTGTTCTAACTGACCCAAAATGTGATTTGTTCATTATGATCAGTTTGAAAATTTGAAAGAAATTCCTCCTTCTTATAGCTGCCTCCTTTCAATAAAAGCCCGGTATCGGGATCGGTTGAGACAAATAATAGCCCACGTTCCTAAAAGAGGATTTACGGTATGTGTAAACTGTTATTCACTACAGATGACGTAACCGAATGAATACTCAGATGAATGATGAAATACACAGACCTACTGTACAGTACAGTAATGGAATCTGGTCACGTTCAAATTCAAATAGTTGTTTACCCTCTGGTATCGAAAGAAAATGAAAGATTAGGCCAATTAACTGTCACGGTTTGAGACAAGGAGAGATAGGACCCAAGTGCAGGACAGACAAACGGACGCTAAGTACGATGCAAGAGGTTTTAATAGTAGAATTAAATACACGAGGAGAAACACTAGGAATAAACACGCTGACTTACATTGAGGACCTGACAAGGGACCGAAACACACTGGGGCATATATATACACACAAAGACTGACTAGACACAGGTGAACAACTAACAAAATCAACACAGGGATTGGCTGAGAGACAAACAAGACACAGGTGGAGAAAACTAACAATCACAGGTGGTGAGACAACACAGGTAACAAAAGCAACATAGGAAACCAAGGGACCAAAAATACTACAAAACAAAAGCACAACAGAAAACGTCACGGATCGTGACATTAACAGATCATTTTAAAACACTGGAAGTTCAAATAATGTGAAATAAAAGTAACTCATCTCAATTATGATGTTTCGTACATATTGCCATTTGAAAAATGTATGCTGGCCCCGCCTCCCAACATTTACCACACCTAACATTCCAATAATTTATGTCACAGTTGGATATAAACCTGCCAAAGGAGGCAATTTATACCTCATTGTATGGCGGCGCCGCGGCGCCACAACAGTTATTGTCGTGTCTACATGACTGACGTTGACACTTTTTTCCCACGGCCATGGGCATACAAGGCGTTCAGGACACTCATGGATGACATGCAATGGCGCACGCACAAGCTAGAAAAGGCTCACTTCTAAGACAAATACAGGTAAACTGTTGGGTCATTGTCTCATGACTGGTGGATCAGGGGTAGAGTGACCGGATGGTACCCGCAAGGTTGCCAGTTCGAACCCAGGCTCCCCCAGAGTTGGTGTCCTTGAGCAAAACTCTGAACCCCAAATTGCTCCTGATGTGCTGGTTGGTGCCTTGCATGGATTCCGCCGCAAATTGGTTTTATGACTGCGTGTGTGGATGGGTGAATGTAATGCACAATCTATGTAAAGCGTCTTGGATAAAGGCACTATATTATAAATGCCCCATTTACCACTGGGCTGCGCCATCTTGGTTTACGCACGTGTGCGTACACGCACGATTTCAGTCGCTTTAGACTCAAAATCCCCGTCCCAGGCGGCATTTCTGGTCAAAACAAGGCTTATTGCACGGAGCCTGGCGGTCGCTCTAATGGCGCCGGCCTGTACTTCTCATCGGTTAGTGAGATATCAACACCAGATCCGACAACACACACACACACCACTCAGTCAATGTCCGGTTCCGGGCGCTCTGTTTTGGATCTTCAAAATAAGGGTTGAAAGGGGGAAAACCGTGGCAATACGGGGTTAATTCATTAAATGAAGCTGGCGGTTGGTGGGTTTAAGTGAAATGGCTTTTATAGCTCTTTTTCGAGGCCCCTCAAAGTGTGAAAGCATAGCCTTGGCCTTGAGGCCTGACGGAGAGTGTGCCAACACATATAACATATTTGCATGATGAAGTACATATCTTGGGGGCTGCCTATTAGTAATGCACGCTGTCAGCCCAATATTACTTTGGAATTAGTCCATCGGACTAATGGCATGGCACCTTCCTCACGGTGCTGCAGATGTGAGTACTGTAAACATGTATTAGTAAGAATGACTAAGCGGTGTGTGTGTGTGTGTGTGTGTGTGTGTGTGTGTGTGTGTGTGTGTGGTTGCTTGGTCATCATTGATGCGTTAATGTGTTAACAGCAGAGAGGGTGCCAGAGTATTGCAAATGTAGCTGTTTTCAATAATCTACTTTTACAACGCACATTTACAGTAGACATGGGGTGCCCAAAAGGTGATCGTGATCTACCAGTAGATCACATAAAGGCTGTGCAGGTGGTAGACCTGCACATGGCATTCCCATAAAGAAATCTATAATTTAAATATAAAGAACTATTGGCATCTGCCACTTAGTAATTAAGTTGACTTTAATGATTGACATCAAAAAGGTCAGCTCAAACCCACAATGCAATTCTTTGTTTTGTGTTTTGCACAAACGTCAGTAATAGCATTACAAGGTTATATACATGAAAACCCTTCCCTTACCTCTCTATTTACCATTCCAATTGCGTTAATCTTGTAATTGTAACGCCATCGCCGCCATTCCAAAGCCCCCTCAGGTAGGCCTACATTTTTTAACTATTGTCAGCAATGTGATAATATTTCATTGATTGGTAGATTCTTGTTGAGCCGGCCATTTTGAAAGTAGCTCTCAAGTCAAAACAGTATGGGCACCCCTAGACCAATATTGTACAAGCAAACATGCACAGCGCAGTAAGTATACATTATGTTGCAACTATAGTAACTAAGTAACGTCCTCCACTTGTGACATTGTTTTCGTTCCGTTTCATTCAGCTATAGCAGATAAACAGCCACCTTTCCGGCACTTATCTCACCAAAACGTTCTTCCGGAGTGGTCTGGACGTGCATTGAGCGCTGGCTATAGTGCAAGGTTTGCAGAAGTTAACCAGCATTCATGACATCACAATGAATCAATTCACGACGCTTGTCATTTTTTGAATCGAGCAAAGTGTGAAGTAGAGTTATTAAATGTGCGTTCGCGTGCCAAACTTTCATCGCGCCAGTATAATTGCTCAGACACATGCTCACTGTTCAGTCATCCATTCATAATTGGGAAAGACTTTTTTTCTCCATTGTTGTCAACACGCACGTCTTAGTCCTCACGTATAGCCAGTGATTTATTCAAACCATAGTGTAGCGTTTGTCATACTAAAACTGGACTATATTAGAATAAATCATCTGTGTCATCACTGGTACACTGTAGGCATATTTCCCTGACATTGGGGGAAGACATAAAGCACGCTGTCTCAGGAAACAGTGAAATATGACATGGCTGAAGCAGTGGTGGTGGAAAGCAACTATAACCACATTCACTACACGACAAAATGAAAATCAACCAGGTGCTCGATGGAGATGCAAAAAACATTATTAAATCATGTAAAGTAGGCTCTGGTGCTTCAAGGATCTGTAGGACTAGAATACTAAAGAAAAGGCGGCGATCCGAGCTCTCAAAAGGTAACAAAATGAAGAGAGGGTGGATACAAAACAATGTACATTATTTAGAAAACATCTTTCGACTCAAACAGCGTCTTCATCAGGGCAAGTATGCCCTATACATGCACTATACTTGATACTTTATTATACTTCACCACATTTCAGAGGTAAATAGTGTCACTTTTTACTCCACTAAAATTATTTAACAGCTTTAGTTACTAGTTACTTTATAGAGTTAGAGTTAGACATTCACCACATACTGTACAGTAAGCCCTATTTTAGTAGACGTGTGTAAAGTTAATTGCCTTGATTCTCCAGACTAACTGTGACTAAAGAAAGATTAAAGTGGATTGGTATGAGTAACGTTCCACCCCCCCCCCCCCCTACAACTACAAAACGAGTGTTAGAGATTAAACAACAAATAACAACCAGAACCAGCAACTGCATTTACTTAATCACATGTGAAAAATGTGGTTTACAATATGTCGGAGAAACGGGTAAAACAATAGGTACAAGGCTGGGACAACACAGATACAATATTAACAATGGAAAAAAGACAACCACAAGGTTTGTGCAACATTTCATGGCTCACGGCATTTAAGCTCTAAAATGCGCTGGACACAATCCCAACTGGACAGTAGGACAAAGACATTTTAATGAAAAACAGTGGATTAAGAACCTCAACACGGATTTTCCTGGAGGCTTAAACATGCCTAAAATCAGATCTTGAACACAACAAAAACTTAAACTCAGGATTAAACTGGAGAAATCTAAAAATGATTGGATCAGACTTCCTTCAGATACATGGCGAATGCATTTATTCCTTGCATTGTGCCTACACATGTTGCGACTTGCAGTCGCAACATGTGTAGGCACAGTGCACTGAAGTTTTTTAATTCCCCCCCCCCCCCCCGTTTGTCTTTTTCTTGGCCTGGAACAAAGGCACCTCATCTTCAGTGGAGATGGTCATCGCAGCTCATACAGTACAGGTGCAGTGTTGATTTCATCGAGAGAAACTATGACTAAAAGCGCTCGTTGACTACCGTTTTTCACTAAAAACTAAATAAAACCTAATATGACGACTAAAACTATGACAAATGTACTGACAATTACTTCAACAAAATACAAACTAGACGGCCCAGGCCGTAGCGTAACGGTCTGGGCACCGGACTGGTGATCCAGTCGCGGTGTGCCGCGGGTTCGACTCCCGAACCCGACACGGCCTTTACCGCATGTCATCCCCCCATCTATCTCCCGTTTCCTGTCAGCCTACTATCTGTCCCTTAAAAAATCAATAAAAGGCGTAAGCCGCAAAAAAATATCTTAAAAAAAAATATATATATACAAACTAGACAAAAAGGTCAGGGGGGGACTAGTGAAGAAGAGTTTCGTTGCGCTCGTTTCGCTCTGAAAATATCTACAAGCTCTGCTATTTTCAGCATGCAACCATGTGTAAAATCAGCCATAACGACGCCATCAAGCCCTGACAAAATAATCTTTTGTCGACAAAATCGACTAAAATCTTATGACATTTAGCCGACTAAAACCACAACCTTTCGGATTACTAAAATTATGACTAAAACGAAATAGTTTTATTCAAAGGACGATGACTAAAACTAAATCAAAACTTGCTGTCAAAATCAACACTGAGTATGTGTGAATGTATGTATCTTTTTACACATGACTTAAATCTTCTGTCGTGCAGGGATATCTGATTTATACATGTGTGTGTGTGTGTGTGTGTGTGTGTGTGTGTGTGTAGACGAATCCGTGTAGGCCAGATGTAGGCAATCAATCAAGCTGCGCTTAACGTGACACCGCAGCTACGATTGCGCCCAGGGTAGCATGCGTGGATTAGTCTATAGATGGTGTGTAATCACACTCCACACTCTGTGAGGCTGGGAAGATATACACACAAATAACTGACAAAACACTAAAACTGAATTGATAATATAACATAAATATATTTAAAAAAGATTATGTACAGAAAATATGTCATGGTATTTTTCTTCTTTAAAAACGAGTTTTCATTGTGATACCGATAAGTAAAGTAACGTATATTACGTTAGTTCAATCGATCCAAGCCGTAAGACTATCTCTGACTGCTTAAATCAGCAATCAATCCCCCACACCACACCTTCGCTACCTAGAGTAGTAATAATAAACTTTATTTGTATAGCACCTTTCATACATAAATGCAGCTCAAAGTGCTTCACAGGGCAGGACACAAAAATAAAATACAATAAAACACAAGTAGTTAAAATGATAGAACAATGGCAAAGAACAAAATTGAATATAAGAACATAAAATAAATAAAAACAAATAAAAACACCACATGCAGCAATCAGTCAGGGCAGGGTAGGAACGTGCATAGTAAAACTCAACTAAAAGCAAGAGTGAAGAGGTGAGTCTTGAGTTGAGATTTAAAAATGTCTACAGAGGTGTAGTAGTAGTGGAATTGCAGCCAAGTCTAGGGACTTCTAATGTGTGTTTAGGGCAGCAGCTAAACTAACATTGACGACTGTCAGACGTCATGTGGCCGATATAAATACAGAAATACACTTTACACAAGATTTTTACTGTTTCAGATTAGTGTTAGGTACAGGATACAGAAAGGGCAGAGAGATCAGAGACAAGACGGGGTGAGATTCAAAACCAGTGTTGATTTTGACAGCAAATTTGGGTTTTAGTTTTACTCATAGTCTCTTGAATAGTTTTCATTTAGTTTTAGTCGCATTTTAGTCACCTGGAATGTTTTAGTGTTAGCCTAGTTTTAGTCGACTAAATATCATAAGACTTTAGTCGATTCTTTTGTCATAGTATTAGTCGACAAAATCAACACTGTTCAAAGCACATGGTTTGTGCACTAACTGGCTGAGCCACCAGCAGGCACACCTTAAAATAATGTGTTTCAAGAGTCATATACTGCAGTGGTTCCCAAAGTGGGGTCCTGGGACCCCCAGGGGTACCTGAGGCAGTTCCAGGGGGTCCCCAGCTAAATGATAGTTTGTAACCAAATGGGACGTTACATGTCTGTAACTCAGAGTAACTCAGAGTTAAAATTAACATTGATTTTACAATAAAAATGTGGGGTCCCAGAGATATAAATGGGGGACCGTAGACTAATGCATGTCAAACTGGGGACCCTTGAAATTAAACGGGTTGAGAATCACTGCTAGACCCGTAAGTCTTCTCTTATGGGGGTGTCTGTGGCATATCTCTTCAAATGGGGGTCCGCGGGCTGAATAGTGTCAATTTGGGGGTCCTTGACATGAAAAAGTTTGGGAACATGTACATACATTTATGCTTTTCTGACAACATTGGTAGTGGTTGCCTAACTTGTTCTTATTTTATACGGTAGTTGACTGGGTATCAAAATGCACACTCACACATGCTTTATGGCCCCTCCATTTAATTCGATTTCCATGATTACTATCCAAAGGCTGTTATTATCTAGTGCCTGTCATACAGAAAAGTCAAACTTTAACTGTCCGCACATGAATACGGTGCAGTTAATGTCATTCTGCCTGACTTTTTACATTAAACATGCTCAAAACGGGGCTTTTGCGGTTGTTTTTATTCTCTATTTGGAGTTTCGGAGGCACATGCTGGATAACGACTGGCCGACTGGCCTTGGAGAAATTACCAAAATACTGTATGTCATTTTTCTCTGGCATCAGTGCCATGTGTGTGACCCCCCCCCCCCCACCCCCTTTAAGTTTCTAGGTTAGTGTTGTGGAAAGCAGTGTCATGCATGCATATGTATACACTGTATGTAGCCTACTATGTGCGTGCGTGCGTGCGTGCGTGCGTGCGTGCGTGCGTGCGTGCGTGCGTGTGTGCGTGCGTGCGTGTGTGTGCGCTATTTTTGTGGATGTCATTATGTGGCCTGGGCGTTCTATTTTTACTTTCTCTCCCACCAAAACCCTTGTTTTTTTTCATCAGTGCACCCCCACCCCCTCCGGGGCTTCAGAACCCCCGCCGCTGACACGAGGCCTACCCTCTTATTTGACAAAAGGGAATAATCTGTAAATTGCATGCTGGTTTGTGCCTAATCATAACAACTCAAAGTAAATAGGTCAGAATGAGGCCTCCCCCTGTCTCTCGCTCTCTCCCTCCTGATCTCCTTGAACAGCCATGAAGTGGTTTCAGATTTGGTAAGAGAGGGGTTTTTTTTAGAGGAGGGATTCAGAAATAACCCCTTGAAGAACACATGCTTCTAATTGACTCCTCCTGACAAGGACTGTACCAGTGAGACAACAACAGAGCTCTAGGCGAGGGGAAAAAACTATAACATTTCAAAAACATTGTCAATAAAACGTCTGGCGATAGCAGATCTACAAGTTCACAAAGGCATCTTTTCCACCGGGGTTGAACCAGTTCCAGTCTTTTCTTCCCGCCCAATTTTGAATGATGAGGCCTTTAGGAGTGCCATTCGAGCCGCAAGTGAAGCCTGCAGTACTACCGTTGCCTAGTGGTGGAGCCTGCAGAACCATTGCGGCTCAAGAATCCACCACTCCTGAATGAAGTGTCTGGTGCTGGGAGTCTGGTGCAACGCACAGGTCCTCGCTGTACTCCTGGTGAGAGCAGGAGTGGACCTGGTGAGACGTAGGAGGAGCCCGGACAGGAGGCAACCCACAGAGCCTAGTCCCTCCACATGCACAGAATTGTACCTCTCAGTCCCGGCATAGTAGTTCCGGAGTGGTTCCAACGGATTGTGTGGCCCTGGTCTTTCCCTAGTGGGTCTGATCGAGGGTAGCTACTGGGACGTAAGTCGGGACTTGATCACCCCGGCTGGGTCACCCGAGTGAGGGGTATGATGTTTGCGAGACCCAGAACCCCGATGACCTTGGGATACATCACTGAGGATACGTCCCAGTTGCATCCATGCGATGTATTTTCGTTCTGAACCAAATTTGGAACTGGAACCAAAACAAATACTTGTTCTTTGCCCTGAAGGTGGAACCAAAGTGGGTCTGTATTCAGGTTGGAAGATGCAGATGTGATATGAACCATTATAAAAAAGAAAGAACAGAAGCGGGGCTGCAGGTCTGGCGCGCTAGTCAGGCTACGGAGGCAGACACTCAAACCACCGCTTCCCAGCCTTTTCATCACAAACGCCAGATCCCTCGCGAACAAGATGGATGAATTGAGGCTACAGACTTCAGCGAATAAAACCGTGAAGGACTGTTGCATCATGTTGATCACGGAGACTTGGCTTCACTCACTCATACCGGACTCTGCTATCGAGCTGACAGGCTACACCGCACAGCGTCATGACAGGACGGAGAACTCGGGTAAGAGCAAAGGAGGGGGGCTCTGTATGTACGTCAATAACAACTTGTGTACAAATCATAGACTGTAAAAAATATGGACAAAGCGTTCCCCGGGTCTAACATGAACGTAAAATGAAGCCTGTAATAATATGCTAATTCCTGATGTAAGTCGCCATCTTTTGGTACCAGCTGGCCATTGGCTGGCTCCGTTTTGTACCAGCTGGTCATTGGCTGCCCAGACAACGAGGCGGGTCTTCCCCCCTTCTTCTCCGTTGGTTTTTATTTTGACTAGAGTGGGAGGAGAAGACTCTTGAGTGGGAGGGGAATCCCGATCATAGACTGTAACGGTAGCCACGCCCCTCAGAACATACGCGACTTTATGGTCATTTTTTTAATTAATGGGACCATAATTTTCCAAAAAGAATATTATGACATTAGAAATGAGACTTTAAACTAGTGACTGGAAGAAGAAAGTATTCATGACCATGTTTATTAAGGTAATACAGTCTAGGTGAAGTTGGGCCAAAATACATGGGCCTCTATGGAGCTATGGGGCTTTTTGGGTCCAGTCCAGCGCCACAACAGGCCATTATATGAACTACCGATTTCAAATGAGGCTTCACGAAATATCTGGCTGATTTGTAGACAGTCACTGCTGCCCGAACATGGAGTATGTGACTGTGAAATGCAGACCCTTCTACTTGCCTAGAGAATTTACCGTTGTCATGACGACGGCTGTTTACATTCCACCGGATGCTAATGCTAGCTTGGCTATCGGACAGTTACATGGCAGCATTAGCAGCCAGATGAGCAGACATCCTGACGCTGTACACATCGTAGCGGGGGACTTTAACCAGGCGGATTTGAAAGCAGCACTCCCCAAATTCCACCAGCATGTTAAATGTGCTACGAGAGGAGCTAACACTCTGGACTCTGGTCTACTCTAACATCAAACTTGGCTACAGGGCAAAACAACTACCGCACCTGGGCAAGTCTGACCATATGTCCCTGCTTTTAATTCCTGCATATGCCACCCTAAGGAAAACTGCCCCCACTATCACAAAAACTGTCAAAACTTGGCCTGAGGATGCCTCTGAGCAGCTGCAGGACTGCTTCGACAGGACCAACTGGGATGTTTTTGAACACCAGGACCTGAATGTGTTCACAGACAGTGTTCTGTGCTATATAAAAAATTGCACAGACAATGTCACAGTGGACAAACGCATCCGGGTCTACCCCAACCAGAAGCCCTGGATGACCCGGGAGGTCCAGCGGCTGCTGAAGGAGAGGAACACCGCCTTCAGGTCTGAGGGTAGGGCTAACTACAGCACAGCCAGAACAAACCTGAGGAGAGGCATCAGAGAGGCCAAGGCTGACTACAGGAGGAAGATCGAGGACCATCTGGACAGCAACAACAGCAGGCAGGTGTGGCAGGGAGTCCAGCAGCTTACCAACTACAGGACTACCGTCGGAGCTGTCGAGGGTGACGTCTCGTTGGCAGAGGAGCTAAACACCTTCTTTGCCCGCTTCGAGGCAGAGCCACCGGAGGCAGCAACGTCACACCCCACGGTCCACAGCAGCTTCACCTTCACAGTGGAGGAGCACGAGGTGAGGCGCACACTGCGGGCCATCAACCCGAGGAAGGCTGCTGGTCCTGACGGCGTCACTGGACGTGTACTGAAGGACTGCGCGGACCAGCTGGCTGGGGTCTTCACCAGGATCTTCAACCAGTCCCTCGCCCAGTCCACTGTCCCACTCTGTCTGAAATCCTCCACCATAGTCCCCCTGCCCAAGAAGCGCAACATCTCCAGTCTAAATGACTACCGGCCAGTCGCACTCACACCAGTGGTGATGAAGTGCTTTGAGAAGCTGGTCCGGGGTCACATCACATCACTCCTGCCCCGTGGCTTTGACCCCCACCAGTTCGCTTACAGGGCCAATAGATCCACAGAGGACGCCGTGGCCACAGCCCTCCATGCTGCACTGTCCCACCTGGAGCAGCAGGGGAGCTACGCGCGGATGCTCTTTGTGGACTTTAGCTCTGCTTTTAACACCATCCTCCCCCACAGACTGGTGGATGTACTGGGGGAACTGGGTTTTCCACACAACACCTGCATGTGGATTAAAAGCTTCCTGTCTGGTCACGGTCAGTGGGTGAGAGTGGGACAGCACATGTCTACGTCCCTCAGCCTCAGTACCGGCTCCCCACAGGGCTGTGTGCTGAGTCCGCTGCTCTACACCCTCTACACACACCAATGCACCCCCGCCCACCGCAGCAACACCATGGTGAAGTTTGCGGTAGTAGGTACAGTAGTAGGGCTCATCTCCAAGGGAGATGAGTCAGCCTACAGGGATGAGGTGGTGCAGCTGACGGACTGGTGCAGAGAGAACAACCTGCTCTTGAACACATCCAAGACCCAGGAGCTGGTCATAGACTACAGGAGGAAGAAAACAGTCATTCCACCCCTGTTCATTAATGGGGACTGTGTGGAGAGGGTGTCGTCCTGCCGTTTTCTGGGAGTCCACATGGAGGAGGGCTTGACCTGGAGCACGAACACCTCTGAGCTGCTGAAGAAGGCCCAGCAGAGACTCTACTTCCTGAGGGTGCTCAGGGGGAACAACATCACACAGAGACTGCTGGTGTCCTTCTATCGGTGCTCCATAGAGAGCATACTAACGTACTGCATATGTGTGTGGTACACCAGCTGTACAGTGGCGCAGAGTAAAAAGCTCCAGGGGGTCATAAATACGGCACAGAAGATCGTTGGCTGCCCTCTCCCCACACTGGAAGAACTACACAGAGACCGCTGTCATAAAAAAACTCTGAACATTATAAAAGACACTTCCCACCCCGCTCACTCACTGTTTGAACTGTTGCCATCAGGCAGACGGTACAGAGTGATCAAGTACAAGACCAACAGATTCAGTAACAGCTTCTATCCCACAGCGGTAGTTGCACTCAATGCTGCTATAAAATGATTTGTTGCTGCGACACTTTTTAGTTTCTCTGCTATCTTAAGTACAATAAGGGTTTGTTGTGCGATAACAGCTGAAATTACATGTTTGTGCATTAGTGCTGCTGGGGTTGTGCAATAACAATAAGTCATGTGTGTTTTTGTTTTAGCTTGTACAGTATGTTGTTTTGTGATATGATGCACTGATTGGTTGGCACTTTTAATTTTGTTGTACACGTTGCAATGACAAATAAAGATCTATCTATCTATCTATCTATCTATCTATCTATCTATCTATCTATCTATCTATCTATCTATCTATCTATCTATCTATCTATCTATCTATATCTATCTATAATAGTTATTTTTTTATGTCTCCATCTTGCGACAAAGTAAAGCGAGGAGTATCGCCAAGAAAATTCTCAGTGTTAATTTTAAACATTTACCCTAATGGACCATTCATATCATATTGTATCATGGTATTAATACTGCAGGTTTTGCTGGCTCTGCGTGGCTCAACTGGTCTGGTGGTGGTCTGTGCATGCATGCATGCGTGTGTGCATGTGTGCATGCGCGTGCGAGCGCATGTGTGTGTGTGTGTGTGTGTCTGTACGATGCATGGTGTAGGTGGGTGAATGTGCTTGCAAGAAAACATTGTGTCCCCCTGCGAGTCTGTTTGTCTGTGTGTGTGCGTGTGTGTGTGTGTGTGCGCCCGCGTGTACTGTATGCGTCGGCGCTCGTGTGTCAGCACAATCTCTCTGATTATAGTTGTTGGCGTAAATGGCATGTGTTTAAAACTGACATTTACATTTATGCTTTGGTTTCCCTGCTCCAGCGATGCGAGATCAGCCTCCAGTGTTCTCTAGGCCCCCGGAGGAGACGCCGACATTAACCTGTCGCACGTCAAACTCAAATCTGATCACTGCCGCCTCTCTTTATATGCCTTCACTACCGAGTATTCATTTATGGATCCACTCGTTTTACATTTTGTGCACTCTCAGTCAGGGTTACAAATGGATAAACGATCATTGAGGACTTTACCGTGTGGCGTCTGTCTGTCCGTCTTTCTGTCTATTTTCTCTTCTGTAATATCTGTCTTTAAGTTAAACGTAAGTAAACACATCATTACTTGGAAAGGTTTGGAGAATCTTTGAAAAGTTTCACCTACAATGACATGCCCAAAATAGAGATGCCAGGATGAGTGGCTAAGTAAGTCTGTCTACTACATTGGAGTCATGGGAACACTGGTTGTTTTTTTCCCTAAGTTCCCGAAAAGTAACGGTTTTGGACATAAAAGGTCTCCGCTTGACGGCGACGATATGCCACATAATGATTAAGCTGTGTGTGTGATTTAGGCCTGACCTCGATTAAGCCAAAGTCAAAGTCGTATGATTAGTCACACACGTTACCGCAGTGAAATTTGTTTCCCCATCTCTTGGAGCGGTGAGCCGCAGTGTGTTCCGTGCTCGGGAATCATTAGTTGATTTGACCCCCCAATCCAACCCATTGATACGGAGTGCCAAGCAGGGAGGCATTGGGTCCCATTTTTACAGTCTTTGGGTATGACCCAGCCTGAGATCGAACCCCCGACCTCCCAGTTTCAGGGCAGACACTCTAACTACAAGGTCACTGTCTGTCTGATTAGTCGATGATTCGACTACATATTTTCAGATGGGGGTCGGCGGCCAAATAAAGATAATTCTGGGCGTCCTTGACATGAAAAAGGTTGACATTCAGAAAACTTTTAGGATTTAGAAGATTTTTTTTTTAGAATCGGTCTCAGTCCTAAATGGGTTAAAGTCTATGCCGCTGAATCTCAGTTGTCATGTCATGTCGCTGATCCTCACACACCATCTTCTAACATTGGCCATCACATCAATATTATGCGTCACAACAAATTAACTGAAAGTTCACACCACACACTCACAGAAACCTAAGCATGCACACACACCCAGAAGTGTGAGCATGCACGTGCACGCAGTTACGCGCCCACACAAATAAACATACTGTACACACAAACACAAGCAAGCACACACACACCTTGTGCACACGCAGGCACACACACACACACACACACACACAGGCACGCAAGCACGTGCACAGTGCACACACACACACACCCACGCAAGCAAAGCACACACCTATCACATTAAATTCACATATACAGGGGCAGGTTATACAGCCAGTCTACACACACCATTCAACAACAGTTTGGTCGTTTCATTCCTGCGTGTCAAACTGTGAAGTTCTTTCAGTGTGAATTTCCCTGGATATTTCCCAGCGTGTGAGAAGCGTTTCAGATAATGACAGTGTTTATTGAGAGGCACATAGCTCACATGTCAGCCTCACAGAACAAAGACGTGCCACCAGGTATCATGGCACCACAAGGTACTTGGAAACCACTCTTGATGGACCGCAGCCAAAAGCTGTGTGTGTGTGCGAGCGCGTGGGCGTTAATGTGTGTGTGTGTGTGTGTGTGAGAGAGAGAGAGCATGTGTACTGTACTTGCCCCCATGTGCGTGTGTACATGTAGATTTGTGTGTGCGTGCGTGCATTTGTGTTTTGGGCAAAAAGCCTATGGAACTCTATGCAAGCTGATGGATGACTCACCCGCTAATATTCACTGTCGCTATGGTAGCAAGCACTGGCGTGTGTGTGTGTGTGTGTGTGTGTGTGTGTGTCACGGCCTGAGGCAATCAGACAATGCTTTGACATGTCAGCAGAGTGTGTTTGTGCTGTGCTAATGC
Organism: Protomyctophum parallelum; assembly: GCF_964188405.1. Taxonomy (NCBI): domain Eukaryota; kingdom Metazoa; phylum Chordata; class Actinopteri; order Myctophiformes; family Myctophidae; genus Protomyctophum; species Protomyctophum parallelum. The sequence goes on along the minus strand of NC_139701.1, from coordinate 10,771,223 downwards.
TATTTTGGCAAATATGACGCTTTAGTTACAACCACAGGCAACCGCTCGCACACACACACACACACACACACACACACACACACACACACACACACACACACACACACACACACACACACACACACACACACACACACACACACACACACACACACTCTGCAAGCACGTACAACACCATTCAGGATTATGCTGGCAGGAATATTGGGAGTCTGTTTACGGTGGATCTAGTTAAAAGGAAAACACATTATCTGCTAAATGCTACAGCTTAACGGAAAAGATGACATGCGTGCATGGCAAGGCATGCCTATATATAATATATAGTCGTATATACTCAGATTATAGGATTATCTTAAAGGGCCACTTCACCCCTTTTTCAAGCAGATCTTATTGTACTGATGTTTTGGAGACAAGAAACACTTCCGTGGGGTTTATATGTGGGTAATAATTGTTTTTAGATATTTCAGCATTTCAAAGTGTCCATGGACTACAATTCCCATAATGCTTTCATGCACTGCTCCTCCTCATGGATAGGGGGAGAGCTGTCTAAAGGCTCATTCATAGTCTGGATTTTCGGTGGTGAGGTGACCACCGAACTACAACATGACGTCACGAGCCGCGGTGAAGCGCAAACCACCGACACCGCCCCAGCCCTTCTCTCTGTTTTTACTCAACACCGCTCAATGTTATTTCAGCTCCGGTGGTCACCTCACCACCGGAGCGATTTAGAAGTTATATTTTCATTATATTTTCATCTATACTACTCTAGGAAAATGGAAGGTTAATATGTAACTGAGGTAGATATAATTATTTGCTTTATTCTTTTCTTTTTTGTTTTTCTCTTCTCTTTTCCAAGAAAATGGGGATTCAGAGAAAGTGGAGGATGAAATTGTTGGAAGGAAATTGACTTTGTGAAATATTTTTCATTTTATGTATACTACGTACATCATTGTCCATGTAATGTGATGGAATGGCGTTAAAACACACAAAAAACAGCTGATCTACAAGCTGACAACGCATTGCGATGCGACCAGTGGTCAGAGAGACATGGAACTTCCTCCACCGGTCAGAACTATAGGTTACTTTAGTAACCCCAGTTATTTAAACGACTGAGCGAGGTGAATCGCCCTATGGGGAGTGCCATCTCTGGCACGAACACACAGAATTAAACCATATACTTCACGAACAATTTCATTGGTCGGGACTTCTACCCGCCCATGGCATGATGATCACCCCTCCCACCGGGGTGATAACGTACCCAACATGCCATACGGGTCATTCCATGTTAACCAGATTGGCTTCTGCTTAGTTAAGTCAGAAGGGTAGTCTCTCGGGCGATTCATCTCGCTCAGTCGTTTAAATAACTGGGGTTACTAAAGTAACCTATAGTTATTATAAACTCCTTCACTCAGTGAATCGCCCTATGGGGAAATATAAACTCCCGTATAGCTACCTACCAGTTGAACAAGTCCCAACCAACGTCACAGGTTTTTCACCTGTGACGGCCAACCCAACCCACCTCTCACCTGGAAGCGACGTCTAAAACGGCATGAGCCATTGCAGACGGCACCACATCCAAGTTATAGTACGTGGCGAAGGTCGAAGGGGACGACCAGCTCGCCGCTGTACAGACATCCTGAATGGGGACACCCTTAGCGAGCGCCCAGGATGCAGACATACCCCTAGTAGAGTGAGCCCTCAAGCCCCCTGGGGGCTCCACCCCTCTCTCGGCGTATGCCAAACGAATGGCTTCCACAATCCATTGTGAAAGTCTTACCTTCGTTATCGGTTTCCCCTTACTTTGGGAACCCCAAGACACGAACAGTTGATCCCCATTCCTGAAAGGAGCAGTTCTGTCCACATAGTGTCTCAGCGCTCTGACCGGGCATAGGCAATTCAACCTCCTATCCTCCACAGAGGAGAAAGGTGGCGGGTGAAATGCCATCAGATCGACCGGGGCGCAGCCAGAGGGGAAGTTCTTAGGCAAGAACGCGAGGCTCGGCCTAATAGAGACTCTAGAGTCGTTCCCGCTGAATCTCATGCAGCTCGGGTTGACCGAAAGCGCATGTATGTCGCTGGCTCGCTTTGCAGTCGTCAAGGCGACCAGCAGAGCAGTCTTTAGGGTGAGGAACTTCAAGTCCACTGTCCCCAGTGGCTCGAAGGGGCCCTGTGAAAGGGCGTCCAGCACCAGAGTCAGGTCCCAGGACGGGACCAGAGATCTGGAAACTGGACAGGCACGCCTAACGCCAGCCATGAAACGACGGACTAGTAGGTTCTCACCTACTGTCTTTCCGTCTATCCCCACGTGGTATGCCGAAATGGCCGCCAGGTTGACCTTCACAGAGGATTGGCCTAGACCTCTGTCCAGGAATTCCTGCAAGAAGGTCAGAATGTGCCTCACTGAAGCCTGAAACGGGATAACCCGTACAGGTCTGGCCGCACACCAACGTTCGAACACGGTCCAGGCCGTGTTGTATCGTTGCCTAGTAGACAGGGATCTCGCCCCTAGAATTGTCGTGATGACGTTCGGGGGCAGGCCTTCGGCATCCAGGTTCAGCCCCTCACGGGCCAGACCCAGAGGTCCAGGTCCTGTGGACGTGGATGGAAGATCTCCTGCCCTGCTTGAGTGAGCAGGTCCCTCCGCAGCGGGAGCTGCCAGGGTTGGTCGTACAGGAGTGGGACTATGTCCGACCTCCAAGACCCCCAAGCCGGGGCCACCAGTAGCATGCATAGGCCCTGAGTCCTCACCCTGGCCAGGGCGGGGGGGATCAGGGGCAGAGGGGGGAATGCGTAAAGCAGGCCCCTCGGCCAAGGGTGCGCCAACGCATCCATGCCCAGAGTCGGGGACCCTGTCAGGGAGAAGAAGTACTGACACTTCGTGTTCCCTTCTGATGCGAACAGGTCCGCCACCGGCATGCCGTACCTGGCCCATATCTGAGCTGCTACTTCCTTGTGCAGTGACCATTCGTGGTAGCGGAGTGGACCTCTGGACAACAGGTCGGCTCCTGTGTTCAGGAGTCCTGGGACATGGCAGGCCGTGACTGACAGCAGATGCTCGTGGCACCATGTCAGGAGCCTGTGTGCCAACGTGTGCAGGCGTAGGGATTTGAGCCCTCCCTGCTTGTTGATATAGCACATTGTCGTGGTGTTGTCGGTCCGAACCAGAACGTGACACCCCTGGATAAGCGGTTTGAAGTGCCGCAGGGCAAGGAAGACTGCCAGGAGCTCCAGATAGTTGATGTGTGCACGTCTCATGGCTCCGTGCCACACTCCTCTGGCCGTCCTGCCGTCGTGGGTGGCCCCCCACCCCGACATGCTGGCGTCCGTGGTGACGATCTTCCTGGTAAGGGTCTGTCCCAGGGGAACACCCTCCACCAGGACACATCTGTTTGACCACCACTTCAGGGCGAGTACACAGCCTGCAGATACCGTCACTCGCCGTGACAGGCACCTGGTGGGCACACCTAGGGACCTTATCCATCTCTGGAAAGGTCTCATGTATAGCCTGCCCAGCCGTACTAGGGAGATGGCCGATGCCATGAGCCCGGCCATCCTTAGGCAGGTTCGGAAGGGGACCCTCCGTCCCGTCCTGAACAACGTCACGCACTGCAGGAAAGCGTCCATCCTCGCTTGGCTCAGTCGAGCCGTGTAGGAGACTGAATCCAGTGCTATGCCTATGAAGTCTACCGACCTTGTGGGGACCAGAACACTCTTCTCGTGATTGATGGTGAACCCCAGGGAGGTCATGTGGAGCACCACTTGAGTGGTGTTCCGCATCGCCTCTCGTGCAGAGTCCGCGCTTAGTAGCCAATCGTCGATGTAGCTCGCTACGCGGAGACCCAGACGCCGCAGCGGGGCAATCGCCGCCTCTGTGCATTTCACAAAAACCCTGGGGCTCAGGGACATCCCAAAGGGGAGGACAGTGTACTCGTACACTCTCCCCTTGAAACCGAACCTCAGGAATTTCCTGTGAGGTGGGTAGATGGGAATGTGAAAATAGGCGTCTTTCAGGTCTATCGACGTGAACCAGTCGTTCGGACGTATGGAACGTACGAGGGACTTGGCCGTCAGCATTTTGAAGTTGAAGGTCTTGAGGTACCGATTGAGAGCTCGTAGGTCCAGGATCGGACGTAGCCCCCCCCCCTTTTTCTTGACCAGGAAGTAGCGGGAGTAAAAACCGCTGCGACTCTGAGTCAATGGTACCTCTCTGACGGCCTTCTTCTCCAGCAGAGACTGAATCTCTGTCTGGAGCACTTCTGCCGCTTGCCCACGAGCTTCGGAGAAGAGGACTTCTGCGAAAGCGGGGGGTCTCATAGCGAACTGGAGCCTGTAGCCCTTCGCTATGGTGCGTAGAACCCAGGGGGATGCTCCGCACAGTTCCCACTGCGGTCGGCATCGAGCCAGAGGGTTCTCCGTGGCCATGGGGGCCTCCACTGTGGCAGTGGAGCTCCCTGGACGAGAGAAAAATTGGGCATGACCCGTCCGGCTCGTGACGAGTGTGCCCGTCGAAACGGGCGCACTCGGCACCGGAATTAGGTCCCGTCTCATTGTGTCGGGAAACCCAGGGGTTTCCCTCCACAGCGAGCTCATGCCCCCCCGATATTGTTGTTGTTTGTGTTTTTTGGGCAAAGCCTTTATTACAGAAACATGACAAAGTACATTGTGTGAAAAACAAGGTGCATTTGTGCGAACAACATCTGTGGTCTCCATGGAGAGCCTCATCCGCTTCAGGGGCGGCCCAAGTGTGAGGTCCGAGACCACTACATCTTGGCGGGAGCCCGGAGCATGAGGGGGGCTGGAGAGACGTCTGGCCGCGTCTCTCCGAGGCCAGGCGTCGGTCACTTGCGCGGCCCAGATCCGCGGCCCCGCCCGCGCTTGGTGGCAGCTGGAGGGTCGTCACGGCGGCGATCGCGATCCTCACGCTTGTGGGGACGCGGTTTGTTGCGGCCTGAGGCGGGCTTGGAAGAGTCCTGTGGGGCGTCCCTGACCTGACGGGGCTTGGAGCTGGGGCGGTCGCCCGGTTTCCCGGGCGGACGCTGAGGCTGGCGTGGAGGTTGGCGTGGCGGAGGCTGACGTTTAGGCGGCTGCTGGATGTCCCTGAAGGCGTCAACCTTCTTCTGACTGTCCGCTAGGAGAGTCAAGACCTCCATGTAGCCTTCGAAGAGGCCTCCCGGTAGGATGGGCAACTTCTGGAGCTTGCCTCTCACCTCGTCTTGCAGGTCAGGTGAAGCGTTGAGCCATCTCTCGCGCTCCTGTAAGATGGAGGACGTCATGGCCCTCCCTACCTGCTGTGTGACAGCACGGTTGAGGAGTACAGACTCATTATGCAGGCGGCGGATCTCCGCCATCTGCTCTGCGTTGGGAGCATCTCCCACCTGTAGAAGCAGTGCCGTCATGGACCCCTGCAGTAGCGACCCTGCGTTAAGGTGCTTGCCAGCACAGGCAAGGTTGGTAAACGCCCTCTCGTTGAGCAGGGAGGCATCCCTGTCAATCTTGAGGGGTAGCGCAGGGGTCTTGGTCAGCGGGGTGATGCGGGGCGCGTTCGGGTTGAGCAGGAACGCGGCCAGGGTTTTGTCCATGACCGGCATCCCGGACAGAGCCACGGAGGCCATGTGTTCCGTCTCGAGGGACAGGCCTTCACGGTTCCGAGGCATCGGAACGGGTTTCAGCGGTTCTTCCCACTGGGCTGTAAGGAAGGATTTAAAACCCTTAGCTAGGGGGAGGATTGTACGAGGAGCAGGTTCTGGAGTGTCTTCCACCAGACCCTGCCACTGCTCGTCCTCATCCACTGTGGGCAGAACCTCCGTCGGCCAGGTGCGGTCGCACCTGATGCATGCCACCTTGTAGATGGTGAGGAGGGAGGACTCATCCATCGGCAGGGGAGGAGCATTGAATGCCCTGGCTTGACCCTGGTTGCCTCCTGGGTCAGCCTGGTCTCCGTCCGTGAAGGTCACACGGAGGGGGGAGGACGCAAGGCGGGCAGACAGGTCGTCTGCACGGTAGTCGTCCTCGTAGCCCTGTTCTGGGGGGTCATCATCGTACTCATAGGTGGTCTGCTCATAGACGGCTTCATCGAGAACCATGTAATCCGAAGGGGAGCCCTGGAGAGGGAAGTCCAGGGGATCCGCGTCGTCCATGTCATCGGCCCAAGCGTCGTGCGGCCGTTGCAAGGAGGCCTCATAGCTAGGGTAGTAGCTAGGCCTGGTTGCGGTGTAAGGTGCAGCAGGGTGGCGGAGAATCGGGGGGGGTCGCTGGCCTGCTGCCGGTGGGGGCCGGGCCTGTCTCACGGTAGGCTGCGGCGCCGCACCAAAGGGGTTAATGAAGGAGGTTGGAGCCCGCTTTTCAGCGGGCTTAGGTACCTTCTTAGCCGGAGCGTAGTCGCGCCCATCCCCCTGGCTCCAGGTGCAGGCTGCTGCCGGTCTGGTGACGGTGGATGTAGGCTTAGGACGAGCCCCTGTATTGGGGCGCTGGGTCAGAGTGGAGAATTGTGTTCTCAGATCAAAGCCCGGGTCGTCCAAGTTGGCATCGCCGTGGGCGATGCGGGCCTCGACCCGCTGAAGACGCCTCTGCTTCCGCCGGAAGGAAAGGGGAAGACAGCATGGACAGAAGCCCGGGGTAAGGATGGCCTGGCGAAGATGTTCGGGGCCCAGGCAAAAGGCACAGCTTGTGTGGAGGTCATCTACAGCCAGAAGGTTGGAGCATGACCTGTGGAGACAGACCCTCTGTGGAGTAGCTGCTAGGCTACTAGCCCTGGTGCTAGTGGGGGCTGGGTCCTTGTTAGTATCCATGTCAACTAGAGTGGAGTTTTCACAAACACTCAAGATAGCAGAGAAAACAAACCAACCACAGGCTCTTGCTAGTTAGAGTGGAGTTTACACAAAGCACTCAAAAATAGCAGAGGAAATACTAGAACTTGGGTTACTTACGTAACCTAGCAGGGAAAGTACTGGAACCAGAGTTACTTTCGTAACTACTAGGACCGTGGTCACTATCCGCGGGTCGTCACGTGGGTCAAGTGGGTTATTGTTTACACTAATAAGCCCAGTGGTGAGGCCTCGTCTTTCGGCGATGGCCTGGTACAAGGAGCTCCGGTTTTTACCGCGGGAGCGTGTAAAAAGGCCGGAGGGAGAGTAGCTTCGGCGGCGAGTCAACTAACGTCTTTCGGCGGCAAGTCAACAAGGCTAGGCCGCGTCGGCGATGTGTATTCAGCGGCGCGGAGCGTAGCGGCGAGTTAGCTAGCGTCTTCCGGCGTCAAGCTAACAGAGCAGGGCCGCGTCTAAGGCTGGTTGTGTAGGCGAGTGCAAGCTAGCAGGCAACCCGGTCTTACGGCGCGGGAGGAGGCTAACGTTGTGTACTAGCGAGGCTAAGTGGCGTCTCTCGGCGCTGCACCAGCGAGCTAAAACTAGCCGAGGAGGACCGCTAGCTAGAGCTAACGACCAGAGGGAGGAAGCTGGCTTAGCGGGCTAACAACTCAACACTGCACAGGACCTTTGTTACGCTTCTCAGCGGCCGGTAAACACTTACGTGGTCTTTTGCAAGAGACGTGTTGTCGTGAAGAGGGCTACCGGGAGGTTTGCAGAACACTGTGAATCTCTTGGTACAAGCCGATGGCCCGTCTTGGTGAGATACGGTTTCAACAGGTAAAACAAACAGGTAGCGTGGCTTAACGTGCGTTCAGCAAGCAGAAGACAATCGGAATGACCCGTATGGCATGTTGGGTACGTTATCACCCCGGTGGGAGGGGTGATCATCATGCCATGGGCGGGTAGAAGTCCCGACCAATGAAATTGTTCGTGAAGTATATGGTTTAATTCTGTGTGTTCGTGCCAGAGATGGCACTCCCCATAGGGCGATTCACTGAGTGAAGGAGTTTATAATAACAGTAAATCAGTAACAAGCCTGTGTGGGACCTGAATAAATCACTTTACCATCACACACCAAATGGGAATAGTCAGATCAACATTTGCGTGGCCAAATGTTAAATAGCTCAATCATTCCTTACTGTGAGTGATTACTATCGGAATATAGAACTTTAACTTCACTTGCACCACATTTACCCAATACACATACTGTGTAAGTACTGTACTTTTACAATTTAGATTTTTACTTTGAACTTGAATATTTCCAGTAGTCAATACTTTATACCTACTCCACCACCATGTCTCAGAGGCAAATGTTGCACTTTTTACTACATCACAATTATTTGACCGTTTTAGTTAGATTGTTATTACAAACAAATACATTAACCACAACAAACACTAGTCTACTTATACTTTTGTACTTTTGCTCTAGTAAAATATGGAATATGGGTCTTGTACTTGTCACACTCATAGTATTTGCATAACAGTGGCATTGCAACTTTTACTTCAAACAGAGCCTACTTCTTCCACCATGCAGTGCTCAGACAGTCACAACACTCACTCACTCTCTTGCTCGCGCACAGGGCTTCCCTCCGCAGCGACGGTTGCTATGGGCAACAGGTGCGCCGGGGCCATATCCACACAACAACCGGGGCAGAGGAGGAGTGTACTGTAGCCGTTGCCATGGCAAAAAGATCCCACGCTACACCGGCAATTATGTCATAATTGTGCGTAACGAAACCACATCAAAGCCACTCGGTGCCTTTGGGAGCGTCAGAGAGGATCACTGACTAAGATCTCCCATCTCATCATTTATTTAATAATAATTATAGTGTCACTCATCAGCGCAGCGCTGCCGGGGCGATGCATGGTGCTTAGGGTTTCAGCGGGGTTAAGGGGAAAAGACTTGTGTCTTAACATGCCTATAGATACTGACTGAATAATACTAATAAGTCAATTGAAACTAGGAAAAGGAAAAGACAGAACGAAGCAGCGGAATGCTGTGTTCCACACAAACGCACACATGCGAGCGGATGTACCAATTGTGCACGTATACACGGCGCCTGCATGCATGCACACGCACGCACACAGACCTACGGTATGCATACACTTACTGTACAGATGCACATAAAGTATAAGAGCACCTCCTTCACCTCTGGAGGTGCATGAGAGTGACTTTTTAAAAGAGATTAAGATTGGTTGTTCCAGCCTGGGCTGGCCCAGCGGTCCAGGCACCTAGAGGCTGGTAATCCAGCCTGACAGCATGTCGCGGGTTCGAGTCCCGATCCCGACCACCTTTGCTGCGGGTCACCCCCCCCCCCCATCTCTCTCCCCCTTTCCTGTCAAAACTACTGTTAATCTATCAATAAAGGAAAAAAGCCTCAACAATATCGAAAGAATATTGGAAAGAAATTGGTTGTTCCACAACGGCAGTGAAATGTATCGCGGCAGGCAGGCAGGCAGGCAGGCAGGCAGGCAAGTGGACGGCCGCGGAGGGGCTGTTAACCCAACCTGACTTTATGACTGCCTGTGTGAGCGGAGGGGAGGCAGCGAGAGGAATGCTGCTGATACGAGACACCTGCTAGCTATAGCTGGATGACCAGGGAACGCCGCCAGAACTGGAGGATTTATTCAGCCCATGGGAGTGCATGGGAGTTTGTGGTGTGTGTGTGTGTGTGTGTGTGTGTGTGTGTGTGTGTGTGTGTGTGTGTGTGTGTGTGTGTGTGTGTGTGTGTGTGTGTGTGTGTGTGTGCGTGCGTGTGTGTGTGTGTGTGTGCTCGTGCATGCGTGCGTGAGCGCGTGTGTGTGCATGCATGCGTGCATGCAGGGGCTGTTAGAAAACCGTCTCATCTCAGAGTATGTCTCTGTCTATCATGTATCTCTCTCTGTTTCTCCTTGTGAGAAATCAAACACATGGTGTTCGTATGGTGTCATGCGACACGCTACAGGTTACATAACAGTTAATCTGTCATAACAGATAATCATTGACGCTTCACCGTCGTATCGGATGTACAGGCGTCGACTTGGCACTGAGAACAGCAACATTCCATAGCCTTGCTGTGCATTGATTTAAGATTGTTAGCTGTTTCCCATTTAGCTCTGGAGTAGGCGTCGGAGTCGACACACGCACACACCTTTTTAGACACGTACACAAAAGACGGTGTGGCGATTACCGAATCTACGCCAGTTTCCAAATGCAGGTTTCACATCAAGAGGAGGGAGATGCCGTACAGATAAGAGAGAGATAAAGACATAGCATTAAAGAGAGAGAGACATATTATTGAGGATATATATGGAGGCGAGAGAGCTACGTAATTGCAACTCATTGTGCAGTGATTTATTATCAGCTCTCGTCTTTAGTACTGTAAAAAGCTTTATCTCTGAGTGTCGGGCAGCCTGTGGATGAATGGATGTTTAATGTCAGGACAGGAAGGGCGGAGTATCGCAACCTTAAAACACTCACCTGACAGGCCAAGTATGATGGAGGTGTAATGTGTGAACAATAGACTGCACTGTATACATGTCATTAAACACAAGTCTAGAGTGCCTCTTTAGTGGGTTAATCTGCAGTGTGTGTGTGTGTGTGTGTGTGTGTGTGTGTGTGTGTGTGTGTGTGTGTCGCAAGGCCCAGTGCCTCCTCACTGATAAATCCCTGTATTTATCAGCTCACTTGTGTCAAAATGCAACCTCAAAACGTTACATGTTTTGGGGGATTTCTTTCTAAATAGTCAGCAGTCTCGCAATTGCATCATACATACTGTACTGTAGTGTACACCCATGTTATTATAGCCAATATCTTTTACGAAAACGCTCACACTCGTATAGTCTGCAAATCGTTATTCATATGAAAAGCCTTTTACAAGCATTCAATCAAAGGTATAGAGGTTCCAAGATAGTAATTGTTAAGTGTGACATAAGTTAGTATACACAATTAAACCTTTCAAGGACAAGGTCTATATTCAAGTTTTCAGTTGACAAAGTTAAACATACCAAACTATGCCAAGTAAACACACATAACGTAAATAGTATTATACTGCAGCAGAGTCAAGTGGAGTAGAGATAGGAGACAGTGTTTTCACACAGTGTACACAATCCATAAACTATAACACAGCATTCATGGTTGCACTGTATACTGTATACACAGATCACATTTGCACAGAAAGGTGGTTTACGCAGGATAACGTACATTTTGACAGAAATGGTGTTTTTTTTTTAGGTTTAGTCAGACATTTCATTTAGTTTATGTCATATTTTAGTCATCTGAAAGGTTTTAGTTTCAGTCTAGTTTTAGTCAACTAATTATCATGAGATCTGTATGACAATGTATGTTGGCGGGCCTTGATGGCGTCAGCTTTTTTCAGAGCGCAACACCCGAGCACAACCAAACATAAGATTTGTCTTTTAGTTCTACTGGATCTCTTCTCCAATAACATTTCAGTTTTTATTTGATGACAAAATCAGTCAGTATATTTAGTCTTAGTTTTAGTAAATCAATTATTGCATTTTTCTCAGTGAAAAAAGGTAGTCTGTGTTTGTGTGTGGCTCCTAGTTTGTGTCTGTGTGTGCTGTGCAAGAGAGAGAGAGAGAGAGAGAGAGAGCAAAAGGCTAGCTAGGCCATAACCTTGTATTGGCCTCCCTGCAAACTACACAGCATTCATTTTGCGAATGTTTCTGTTTTTTAAGTGGTTGTCTCGGGCCCAGCACTCAACCTCAAACATCCAGTTTCAACATTTTGAAAAGCGTCTCAGCATATTCCATAAACAAAAGGCACCGAGGCACTTCCAGCAGGATGACCTTCAGAATCACAGCTTTAACGTTAACATAATGTTGGGTTATGTTGTGTATGAATCCTTGGTTCCTCACTCAGCCCCTCCCTCCCTCAGCCTGTGAGAACACAGCGGTGGCAGGCAGAGCCCCGTCCAGTCCAGGTGGCGTCCTTGGGTGTTTAGCCCCCCCTATAGCCTGGCTTCAGGGACGTGCAGCGTTGAAAGCTTGTAGATCAGCTATTTTCGGGGCGTAACCATAGACTGTAAAAAATATGGACAAAGCGTTCCCCGGGTCTAACATGAACGTAAAATGAAGCTTGAAATCCCTTGCATGTAAATCGCCATCTTTCTAGATCCGTTTTGGACCAGCTGGCCATTGGCTGGCTCCGTTTGGGTCCAGCTGGCCATTGGCTGCCCAGACAACGAGGTGGGACTTCCCCCCTTCTTCTCCGTTGGTTTTTATTTTGACTCGAGTGGGAGGAGAAGACTCTTGAGTGGGAGGGGAATCCCGATCATAGACGGTAACGGTAGCCACGCCCCTCAGAACATAAGCGACTTTATGGTCATTATTTTAATTAATGGGACCATAATTTTCCAAAAAGAATATTATGACATTAGAAATGAGACTTTAAACTAGTGACTGGAAGAAGAAAGTATTCATGACCATGTTTATTAAGGTAATACAGTCTAGGTGAAGTTGGGCCAAAATACATGGGCCTCTATGGAGCTATGGGGCTTTTTGGGTCCAGTCCAGCGCCACAACAGGCCATTATATGAACTACCGATTTCAAATGAGGCTTCACGAAATATCTGGCTGACTGCCCCCCTGGGCGTAACCCAGTACTCTTTAGCTAGTGGAGATGCAGTGTACGGCATGGATTTCCAAACAAATTTGTTCAATGCAAAATGCTGCGTTCCAAGTTCAGGAGACTTAGGAAAAAAAGCAATTCTCCTGAATGCTGCCTTCTGGCATGGCAGGGAAAGGAGAGGCATTTGCATTTCTTTCACCATGTAGTAAATTGCATTCGTGGTCTGGAAAGGGCAGTTGTTTTATAGACGGGTAAAAGGGCAGTGGCTGAAGCCCCCGTTGATGTCTACGTGTGCACGTCCCTGCCTGGCTTGGTGGGGGGGGGGGGGGGGGGGGGGGGGGGGGCGGGGGCACTTACCTCCAAAGGCTTGGGCCTTTCTTGTGCAGCAAGTAACCAACTATTATTGGGTGTAACGTTAAAGGCAAGGGACACTTCACCAATTTTGCTAAAAAATAAGTGAATGATGTTTAGAAGATTTACACAACACTTTCCTGGGGTGTTTGTGTGTGTAATATGTGGTTTTTAGATATTTTAGATTTTAGCAGTGTCCATGATGTCATGGTGTGCTCTAAAGTGTTCTAAATCTTCTAAACCAGGTGGGGGCCATGATGAGACATGGCCAAAGCATTTCCGGGGGTCCCCACACTCCCCGAGTCCCCAGCCACTAACGTTGAGAACCCCTGACATAATGCAGCCGGTCTACAGGGTACAGTAAAGACTGTCCACATCACTGGGCACATATGGAATACGTAATGGAGTGGAGAGACAGATAGCCTCCATATGATAGAGAGCACAAAACAACATAATAGGATAACATAGACACATAAATACATATACGCACAACCTAATAAATCATAAACAACATTGGCATAGGAGAGGAAATATACTAACAGCTGCTACCTGCGAATAAACCAAATAAAAATGTAAACAATATGAACAGCCTTCTGTGCCAAAAACCATACTATATACAGTAATTGATAATGATCAATCAATGATAAGCATAATGTAATACTAGTCTCAGATGTCAGTGGTTTGCGTGCCGTGCTGCGTTTCCTCTCCGATAAGGGCAGACCTCAAAAATGTAATCGGGATAATCAACAAATCCGTTGCACTACAATGGGAGTGAAAGGTGAAACTACACGATTGCTTGATATGTTGTGTGTTGTTGGAAGTAGATTTAAGATATATAAAATACATTGATACTGAAGTCCATACGTTGATAGCGAGGGTTAGGAACCATGAAGTATGATTCCGATCAACGTGACTCCGAACCGGGTGTGTATCTGACCCCGTTCCCTGGTCTAAGTGGCCTTTGGCACGGTGAGGCCCAGATCTCCACAACTGATAGGGAGCCTGAAAGGGGTTGCACAACAACGATAGCATAACAATGGGTCACACATTAAAACTGTTTTCTTCAACTTTCAGTTTGAACTTTCTTCAAACTGTATGTCTTGGTGGGACACATGCCCAACTTAGTAACGGTGTCAACAACAACTAAATAAAAACACAACATGTCTGTCTGTCTGTTTGTTCCTTCAGTCAGAATATGGGGAGTGATCTAGTGTCTGTCTGTCTGTCTGTCTGTCTGTCTGCCTGTGTCTGTCTGTCTGTCTGGACACATATTGATGAGGAGGATGGATGGGCTCCAATGTATTTTTGGTTACCATGGGAACGAAAGGACTACTCACTATGTTACGTGACAGCCTTCAGTGCTAAGGGAAGGGCCACACATGGCTCAGTAAACAATGACACAGCCACCACTGAGGGGACCTTTACACCAGAGATAACATCGTGAAACATTAAGATAGTGATGCATTTTAAATGAGAAGCAACACACACACAGCTGTGAGGGCCTGTTGCCAATCTGAAAAGTATCTGAAGCTATGCTGAGACATAAAGATAAGAGCTAGATCCATAAATAAAATGGACCGCCGTTTTAATAAATCATTTACCATACGAAAAAAAAAAAAGCATGTTGATGTTATACTGTGGCTTTTGTGAAGACCTGGCGTGGAACGAACGCAGAAAAAGAGTTGGCGTTTCTTTTTTTTCTTCCATCCTGTCCAAACCCTGAAGCTTTCCAAAATAAAACAATGAGCGAGATTTGGCTGCAAAGTATACGACAATATGAATCTCTGAGGACACCTGCAGAAGGCAAGCGTATAGGTCAGGTCAGAGACCGCTGAGAAGACACGAATCCTTTTCCTCCTCACTTCCCTTGTGTGTGTTTTTTTCTTCTTTCTTAACAGTTTGACTGCGGAAAACGATTTATCAGACTTTTAATCAACCCCCCTTCACTGCCGAGATTGTTGTATTACCTTTAGAGCATACGCTGAATTATTTGGGCTTTTAATCCGCGAAAATCCAGCGAAAAAAGGTCCCTCGGTTTGTTGTGATCCAATCGTACCATCCACCATCTTGGTGCACCCGGAAGACGCACACAAGACTCGTCTCCATGAGGCGTTGTACCCCATTAATTTGCATTGGCCTCAATTTCCCAGAAGCCCTAGCAGCCCACAGCATGTGACGATTTCCGGTTTTTTTATCACAACAGATGCGCCTACTCTCTTTCTCCGCGGCGAAGAAGAATTTTCTTTTTTTTGTTTACATTACGGCGGATTAAACACATAAAACAAAACTCGCGTATGTCCGATATGGCAGCGACATTAACCTGGAGTAATCCATTCAAAGCACGGAAACTGTTAACTGTTAAAGGAGTCTTACAGATGGTCTGAGGACTTTATTTCAAAAGCCACCTCCCATGCACTCTCTCACCAAACCATATACTGTAACTCCACATGAATGTGCCGTGGAGGAAAAGAGGGATTGAAACAATGTGTCGGATTGTAAAATGCATATTATGTTGAACAAGGATTATACTATAGGCTCCTCTCGGGCAGGACAGGGTTTTTTTTTGTGTGTTTTTTTGTGGCTTTCGCATTTATTTTATATTTTTTATGGAGGGACAGACAGTAGGCTGACAGGAAACGGGGGAGAGAGATGTGGGGGAGAGACATGCAGTAAAGGCCGTCGGGATCGGGAGTCAAACCCGCGGCACACTGCCAGACTTGGGCTACCGGCCAAGGTGCCTGGACCGCTGAGCCACGGTCCAGGCCAGGGCAGGTTTTAATGGCTACAGTTTCTTTCATTAAATGTATTCTGTGGAGCATTTAGCAATCAGAGCATGCAGGTGCATCATTTTCATATTTCTCCACTGATGTGCTTAACATATACTGTATAAGCTCCAATGACATGCGATAACAATGCAGCATTCACAAAGGCTTACTATTGTTTACATGAGAACAAAGTGCAGGTGGTTTTAACATAATGTTCCCAATATAAAAAAGAGCCCTGCTATGATGAGATTTATATAGCTCATTGTGTGAGATTTAGCTGAGTACAATGCTATATAGCGACTGTACGTGGCACACTTTAATGGAGAGCCATGGTCTAGGAATGTCTGGACACAGTACAAACCACTTCTGGCACTTCTTTTTTGGTGGTGTGACGGTGTGTGTGTGTGTGTGTGTGTGTGTGTGTGTGTGTGTGTGTGTGTGTGTGTGTGTGTGTGTGTGTGTGTGTGTGTGTGTGTACAATATCTATGTGGTACGCGAGGCATTGTGTCATTAAGTCAGGGAGACCCAATGATGTGAAATCACTTCCTGTGACACATTCCAGCATTCGTTTCCCAAACACTGTCCATTGATATAGCTCAGGATGTGAATGAGCGCACGCACGCACACACACACACACACACACACACACACACACACACACACACACACACACACACACACACACACACACACACACACACACACACACACACACACACACACACACACACACACACACACACACACGCACGCACGCACACACACACGCACACACACACACACACACACACACACACACACACACACACTTCAAAAATAGCAGAACTACAAGCTCACAGCGCAACGCTCCGTTATCTGAATTGCATAGAACGCTATTGAGAGAACATACATGCGATAAATGAGAATGTTCTCTCAGAGAATAATCCTCCATCACACAAGTTACAGAGTTGGTTACATCTTTCTCAACCTTGTCGTGGAGTATTGCAACCAGTGCATGGCGACTCATTTAGGTTAATTGGGTTTTATCTCTGCATTGATGGCATGCAGTGCTGATCTCTGATCAGCCGGTAACAATACCGTTTACACAAGTCTGACGTAAAGCAGGGCTTCTGTAATGGATGTAATACAATAAGAATAATAAAAGTGAGGTGAATGTGGCAGGCTGATATTTCCTGATTTCCTAGGCTCAGTTCTTTGGTCTGGTATAGTTTTTTAAAATGTTTTGGCTTCAAATAATGTTTTTGTCTGCAAATATTATGTCTTATGTTACAGTACAGTATGTCTAACAACTGCGTAGAACTGTTACAGTGTATATATAAGTTGTACTGGTCATTTGGGCAGGTAGCAAACCCATGTTCACTTCGTTTTCTCCATTCTTAAAACCTCTCTGCCAAGGATGGTGCTCTGATGAAGATCTACTAATCTCACAGAGAGCACAATAAAGTTTACTGTAGGTATATGTGTTGGCGAAATATGTGTATTTCTTTATTGTATGCACAGCACCTTAGTGGGCAAGGGATTGGCAATTGGCTGCCAAGGAATATAATACAATATATAATCTATTGTATTCTCTGTATTTAAATAGCTCAAACCAGCCTATGGAAACTTGTCTCCTATGAAAACGTGTCTCCCTCCCGTTGCATTGTTTCCTGTCAGATGAATTGGCTCACTGCCCATTCTTCTGCCATATCCTTGACCAATAAGGGCCCTCTCTCAGCGGTTATAAGGTCAGGTACACTGTAAATTCCTCAGTGTTAATTCATCCGTTTTTAACTTTGAGAGAGTACAAATGTAACTGTAAGTTTCAGTAAAACAAAATTGATATATATCGACTTGAATGTAAATGTATCTTATTTGTAGGCCCATGTTGTCTTTGTTAATGGTACAGCAAGTTGCAGCACTTTCAGAGCGGGAACTTTGGGGGTGGGAGGGGTACCTGTATGCGATTTGGGAAATACCAAAAACAATGAGGATTTTACTGTGCAGAGAAGAGAGGGACATATTGTGTAGGAGAAGAGGTATTGGAAATAGGGCAGGGAGAAACAAGAGGTCAGTGTAACAATAAGAAGAGAGAAGTCTTGCCCTATAGCACATTAATCTCAAACCAAGAGAAAATTGGCCCTCAATGTCAGAACGAAGGCCTTATTTAATCAACGTGAAGAGCCAAAAACAAGAAACCACTTCAGCATAACTTATACTTTATCGGACAATGGTGATCGCGTTTTTTGCTTGTAAATCAGCCGGCAGTCTTGTGACCACGGATAAATTAGGCTTTACAACTCCCGGGGGATTCACACCCACCCACACTAAAACCAACAGATGAAAAGATAACAAGAACTAACAGCTCAGAAACGGACGTAATCAGGAGAAGACCAAAAACTCCACAGAGGTAAGAAAATCAATAAGACAGGATTCTCCGCTTGAAACACAGACATGGACGCTTTGTGCAAAACTAAATATCCAAAAACACATGAAATCCAATAGAAATGGAATTCCAATGTGCAGTGGTGTAAAGTAACTAAGTACATTTACTTAAGTACTGTACTTAAAGGACAACTTTAGTTTTCTTTCAACCAAGGTTCATGTTTTAGGTTGCTATTTGAGAAAGTAAAAGGTGAGTGTAATTGTAATGTATGTATGTATGTATGTATGTATGTATGTATGTATGTGCTATACCCACATGGCATCCCAGCAGGTCGGCCATGCCCAAATATGGGGTCCCTGATGTCTTACTTAAATGCATGTGACCTCACGGGTATGACACGAACAATCCAAGTATGACAAAAAGCACTGCAGCCTCAGAGAGTCCAGATTGAATGAACCTCTCCGACTCCTCAAAGCGGACCTCTTACATTCACCATTAGCTGTCGTGTTAAAATGTTCTCCTGGACGTTGCACCAGAAAGGATCACCAAAGAAAGA
>NC_139701.1:10610254-10747754 GCF_964188405.1 Protomyctophum parallelum | reverse complement strand
GCTGCCTCTAAGCCAATGGTAGACTTACCAATAAAACCCATAGTCTGAACGTCATGAAACCCATACTCCGCAACGTGATTTTTTTTTACTTAAATATATAAGTAAATATACTTAGTTACTTTCCACCACTGATTTCACTATAGGTTTGTAATACCAGTAAGACGCCTGAGGGCGAGAAGCGACCTAAGCCCTAAAGGGCGAGGCACGCATCCGCCTCGTTGGCGGCAGACTGCTGGGCGAGTGCTGGTGTTTTGGCATGACGGTCAGATCAACATGGAATGAACTCTGTAGTGGTCATATAAGGAGCATGTCTTGAATGTACAGGGTTTGATGAGGTCAGATCAACATATGGAATGTCAGAACAGGTCACTCCGCTCCATACAGTATATGGAGATCTAAGGGTGGTAGCGGGGACATTCTCTTGAGTGTACAGGGTTTGATGAGGGCCCGGGCCTGTTGAGAACTCGCCAGCTGCCGGGCATGGCTGCACTAATAACTTTGGGGCAGGCCCGTCTAGAGTTTGAAATTTGAATGTACAGGTACTGTACGTAAGTCAAAAGGGAGACATCGAAGAGGAAGGATTGATGGTGAAGGATCAACATTATGGAATGTCAGAACAGGAGATCTAAGGGTTTGAGGTTTGAGGTCAGATGTAGAGTTGCTGGCCAATATTGATGACATCAGGGATCTCCATATATGGGCTTAACTGCGACAGCAGGTCGCATTTACTATGACATCATGGTCTCCACATCTCCATCCCTGATGATGTCACATGATGTCACGAGACCTGGGCACCATATATGGTGGCCGACACACGGGAAATGCACGACACACTGACGGGAAATGCACGATTCCATAGTTAACTTCGCAAATTCAAGTAAAAGAACGGTTACTATTTTTGTCTTGCTAGCGAAAATTCGACACCCAATGCAAACATCTGCTCACTTCGTTTGCTGCTTTCTGGCATTGGAGAGAGTGCTAACGTGTGAAGGCAGTGAAACAGAAGAGTATTCCCCTCTAGGAGAAATGCAAGGTTATCCCAGTGTTGCGTTCAGGCCTTCGGCATTCCACTACACGCCATCCAAAACAAACTTGGCAACCGAAGAAGAGAGAAGGCATATGAGGAGGTATCGTCTTTTAACACCTTGTCAATCCCGGTTGATAATTAGCGGTGATGCGATCTTAAATGTGCTGCAGGGTTTCCACCGACAGATTATATCCTGTCCTGCTCTTTGATCCTAAGAATAACATGATGGAAATAATTAGCTTGTGTATATCTCAACTCTGAGGGTCCCTGTTGTTGTTTGAACTGCTGGAATGAAACACAAGCTACGCATTCATGGATAAAAACACAATTACTCAAAATTTGAGTAATTGTGTGATTGTGTCCCTATAACCATTTTTATTTTCCACAGATGCCTCAATTGAACCTTCCTCACAAGTGTTGTTTTTGGGCAGCAATTTCTAGTTTTTAGTTTTAGTCATAGTCTTTGGAATAGTTTTCCTTTAGTTTGAGTCACATTTCAGTCACCTGGAATGTTTTAGTGTTAGTCTAGTTTTAGTCGACTAAATATCATATGATTTTAGTCGACTAAATCTACAGTCGATTTAGTCGACTAAAATGTATTTTGGCGGGCCTTGATGCCGTCGTAATGACTGATTTTACACTTGCTGAAAATAGCCGATCTACAACCAAGTGTAAAATTACTTATACTGGATTCAATGGCCAATAGTCCCTTCCTAACATTTTAGTGTAGTTTTTATTTGTTGATGAAATTGTCAATATATTTAGTCATAGTTTTAGTCATCATAGCTTAGTTTTCATTTAGTTTCCATTTAGTTTTAGTCAGTGAAAAAAGGTAGTCGGCGAACATTTTTCGTCTTCGTATTAGTCGACGAAATCAACACTGCTTCCTCATACCGGCACTCGAGTACAATGTTGAGGTATTTGAGTATTTCCAATTTCCAATAATTCTACTCCACTACATCTAAGGTGCCCTTTTTTCACTTAATTGCCCCTCTAAATATCTGTGCACTGCACACCACTGACATCACATACAAAATAAAACAATTTGGATTTAATTCAACACGTTTCTCCGATAACGACTCGAATCCCCAACAACGATCTAACAAGCTATGTATATATAAATAACACATCAGCTCCATATGCAGCTAATACTATTATGTAACTAAAGTTTCCAAAAATGTAGTGGAGTAAAAGTACAATATCGTATTTTCCTCTGAGATGTAGTGGAATAGAAACCCATTTAGGCCTGACGTCAAATTCTTTCTAAATCCTGACAGTTTTCGGAATCAGTGGAGCTCAATATTTCATGTCAAGGACCCAAACAATTATATGTAATTGGCCACCGACCCTCATCTGAAAATATGTTGTTTCAGGGACCCCCCAGAAGCAAGGATTTTAGCTAAAAACGTTCGCTCTGAAAGAAAGATTTGCACAACATTTTCACGATTTTTCAAAAATAGCAGACCTACAAGCTCATAGCGCGGCACTCAGTGCCATGCTATGAGCTTGTAGACAGTAATTAAGTAAATGTACTTGGTTACTTTCTACAACTGTATAAAGGTGTCTACTGACAAACTAAAACAAATGTAAATTGAATAAATTCCTAAAGGTTTGTTGTTTGTATTCGTAAAGCACAAAGATCCTTACAGCCATGAGCGGGACGAATAGATTATCCGAAAATGGGTCTGCAAATATTTAGGATCAAATTATTAATTTGGCGATGAGTCATTTATACAAGTTGTGGGCTGTGCTGTGGCACTGGTTGATTATTTTATTTGCAGTGAAAAGACCAAGACTCAACATTACCAAACATAATTACATCACTTCATCATCACTGCGCAATATTGTGTGGATGTACAGTACACAACATGACACAAACAGCAGTTTAAATTAATGCAGATTAATTGCACAAAATAAGCGATCCATGCTTAAGGAACTCTACCGCTTCTAAAAGAGGGATGCCTAAAACTCACCAAAGTGAGTGAGATCTGTACGGCGACCTTGAGTGCCCCGAAAGGCGCCTTATAAATGAAATGTATTATTATTATTATTATTAAAGCACTGATCTAAGGCTCTCAGGCAACAGGATAAGCACAGGGATCATTACACTCCTGTGATTATGGATATTTCTGTTGAGTATAACTACTTATCTTGAAAGCGGAGTGTGTGCATTGTATTCAGAAGAAGATTTTCACAATGAGACTACATTTTAAGCTTTCAGGGAATTGTCATTTTTAGACATTGTATACAGATCAAATATTACAGATATTACAGACGGTTTGGGGAAATAGGCTATACATACAATATATCAGAAAGAGGTATACTGTCTGACAAGGGAAGCATATTTAAAATGTGTTTGCAATGAGTTTGCAACGAGTCACAACCTGTGCGTTCAACTGTTCACAGACCGGCAAAGTTTGTGAGCACAAAAAGTAATTACTGTATAAGTACAGGAAAGTACCATAAAATAAAACAACATGTTGGCACCTTTCTCCAGTAATAATAACCCTGGGTCTCTAAACATCTCTTTCATATTAACAACGCTTATAGCCATGGCCATCTGCAGAGCTGTAACGTGTCCAGTGGAATCCACCCACTCTGAAAGCCCTGACCTCCACAGTATGAAATCTATGGTCCGCATAATATTCAAGACATAAGTCATCGAGCAGACTCGCTCCGTGCCTATTTTACTAGATCTTATCGAGTACTTTAAGCCAGAGAAAGAGGGAGGGAGAGAGAGAGAGAGAGAGAAAGAGGAAGAGTGTGTGAACACACACACACACACACACACACACACACACACACACACACACACACACACACACACACACACACACACACACACACACACACACACACACGCACACAAAATGCTATGTATCCTATTCATCCCGTGAGTCTCTATCAGCCCACAGAATTCCCCTTCTCACATGTGTGAGCATTCCTAAATCATTCCTTGGCCGTGCGCTCTGGCAGCGGCCCCAAGACGAAAAGGTAACATAAACATTTAGGAGCGGGGCCGTGCGCGGCCGTGCAGGGGCTACGCACGTGGGTTCCCTGTGGGCTCGCCTACAGTCGTCATTCACTGACCTATGAGCTACAGATAGGTCATCATTGCTGGCAGGAAAGACTGGAGAGGCCTTACTGTGCTTTACAGACTCTCCCTCCCTCTCTCTCTCCCTCCCTCTCTCTCTCTCTCTCTCTCCTTCCCTCTCTCTCTCTCTCTCTCCTCTCTCTCTCTCTCTCTCTCTCTCTCTCTCTCTCTCTCTCTCTCTCTCTCTCTCTCTCTCTGCTCGTTAAATGTGGATGTGTTGTCCTGGCCCGTACTGTATAAGTGAAAGTGTGAAAGGCTGCTCTATTATACTTCGTGCTTGAATGTGTGGTGTTGTGATTGTATGAATGCCAAGCCTCATCCTGGATTATGGCTTCTGATTAGGTTCCAATAGCTGTTTTCCTATACTTGTGCACGCTGTCAAAGTTGGCCGCCCTGACATGACCCAGCAAGCACGGTCAGGACCTGGACGAATTAGTGACGTCTCTATTGGGGCCAGATCAAGTCAAACCAAGACTAGTCAGATCTGGCCCAGAAAATCACCTGATTTAAACCAACATAAATTTTACCCACTAAGACGGACGTCCCTGGATGAACCAGAGAGAGTCTGATCGAGGCCAGATCAACTTAAGTCATATCATAACTAGTCAGATCTGGCCCAGAATAAGCTATATTATTTAATCTGGTGAAGACGTCCTGGAAATGATGTAAAGATCATCCCCATGTGGGCTGTGATCTGGCCTATAGTCCTGAACGTAAAGATCATCCCCATATGGGCTGTGATCTGGCCTAGTCCTGAACATAAAGATCATCCCCATATGGGCTGTGATCTGGCCTAGTCCTGAACATAAAGATCATCTCCATATGGGCTGTGATCTGGCCTAGTCCTGAATGTAAAGATCATCCCCATATGGGCTGTGATCTGTCCTAGTCCTGAATGTAAAGATCATCCCATATGGGCTGTGATCTGGCCTAGTCCTGAACATAAAGATCATCCCATATGGGCTGTGATCTGGCCTAGTCCTGAACGTAAAGATCATCCCCATATGGGCTGTGATCTGGCCTAGTCCTGAATGTAAAGATCATCCCATATGGGCTGTGATCTGGCCTAGTCCTGAATGTAAAGATCATCCCATATGGGCTGTGATCTGTCCTAGTCCTGAATGTAAAGATCATCCCCATATGGGCTGTGATCTGGCCTAGTCCTGAATGTAAAGATCATCCCCATATGGGCTGTGATCTGGCCTAGTCCTGAATGTAAAGATCATCCCCATATGGGCTGTGATCTGTCCTAGTCCTGAATGTAAAGATCATCCCATATGGGCTGTGATCTGTCCTAGTCCTGAACATAAAGATCATCGCCATATGGGCTGTGATCTGGCCTATAGTCCTGAACATAAAGATCATCCCCATATGGGCTGTGATCTGGCCTAGTCCTGAATGTAAAGATCATCCCCATATGGGCTGTGATCTGGCCTAGTCCTGAATGTAAAGATCATCCCCATATGGGCTGTGTTCTGGCCTAGTCCTGAACCTAAAGATCATCCCCATATGGGCTGTGATCTGGCCTAGTCCTGAACATAAAGATCATCTCCATATGGGCTGTGATCTGGCCTATAGTCCTGAATGTAAAGATCATCCCCATATGGGCTGTGATCTGGCCTAGTCCTGAACATAAAGATCATCCCCATATGGGCTGTGATCTGGCCTAGTCCTGAACGTCACTGGAGTCACTGGAGGACGTCATCATTACATTATCATGACGTCATTTGGCTTGCTGGGAAGCCTTGCTGTGGATGCACACATTCTACCGACAACCTTAATAGCCAACATAGCATATTCACTAGTATTCAGTCTATTCTTAAAACTACTTTAGCAGTTATTGAAATGAAATTGTCAAGTGAAATAATGGGTGCACTTGCTACAATGGCACCACCAGGAAAAAGGCTTCAGTTTCATGTTCTGCCTCTCTAGGGAAAACCCTCTATCCTGCTCTCCTTGTCAGGTTTGCCTCTCGTTCACTCTTTAGTTTCCCTCCTCGACATCTTTCTCTCTTTTCACTCCCGGCGGAGTTTCAGACCTTTTCCCCCTCCTGTGTTTTATTTTTCTCTTAACGTTATTATCCTTTCCTGAAGTCTTGCAAAAGATTGTATCAATGTCAAGAGTTGCAGCATCATTTTCTTTTAACTACTTCAGCATGTGGCGAAGAAAAAAAGATTGGCCAATGGCCCGACTATATATAGTTAAATAACCACACACACAACAAATGGAGCTGGCCGCTTCTTCGGGGATTTGAAACCTGGATTTAGGCAGCCATGCTTAATGATATGGCTCTCGACTCAACAGATATTATTAGGAAAATAAATTTCAGTCCGTTTTTTATCATATTAGGAGTGAATTACATGGAGTCAGACATGAAGTATAGATGGATTTTACTGTCAAGTCGGTTCCAAGTTCACTTAAATTTGGACTTTGTGAGATCAGATAAACTATATAGCTCGAGCGCTGTTCTTCAAGTCGCATGTAGCTGTGCCTTAAATACTACTTGAAATATTGAAGCGTTTGTTTTGGCTGGCTTAAGAGGGGACAGGTTTGGCTGATTCTAAAACCACTCCATTCAGTCTATCACGGGGAGGAATTCTCCATAAAATACCAGTCATGACCCGAGGCATATATATACAGGCTATTATATGGACTATTATATGAAATCATTCAAAGTTGACGTGATCCCTCATCCCGTTCACTCACTGACCCACGTCAGGCCCGACCATCAACAACACTGACCCTTGACCTTTGCCCTGCAGTCTGACATGTCCAACGGAGACACAATAGGCCGACTCAGAGCAGCACCACCCTCTCCGCTTTCCTCGCAAATCCAAACAAAGTCGCCCGCAGTAAAAAAAAAAAAAAACATGTCCTTGTACTCAGAGTAATGTCTTCCTCTGCCTGATACAAGGAGCAATTAATAGACCCCGACACAAAACCCACAGGCTGATGCAGTGCACAGGAAAATCAACAGTGTTCGTTTCACCCGGACAGTGGACTTGGGGACCCTTACGGACCCCTTTGTAAACTCTCAGAGACACATCTGGATAAATTAACAACGGGGGAGCTGCTCTTACTGTGCGTCCAATGATGAGTGTGTGTGTGTGTGTGTGTGTGTGTGTGTGTGTGTGTGTGTGTGTGTGTGTGTGTGTGTGTGTGTGTGTGTGTGTGTGTGTGCGCGCGCACATGTGGGTACACGTGCATATGTTTATGTATGCACATGTGCAAAAGTACTGTACAGTACAGTACAGCGTGTACACAAAGTGTGTGTGTGTGTGTGTGTGTGTGTGTGTGTGTGTGTGTGTGTGTGTGTGTGTGTGTGTGTGTGTGTGTGTGTGTGTCTTTGACAGCAGCAATCGAGTACCTAAGCCAAGAACAACGCTTATTGCCTGTCTGCTTCCTTCCTGCCAATCAGGGTTTAGAAGGGGCGGGCCTCCAGTGATAAGGAAGTCCTCGAGAGCTGCCAGTAACCACCATTATCACTGGCACAGATGTTTAGAGTCAAAACAATGTCAAACAATGATACTCCATCCATGTGGTTGGCAATATTAGACTGACCCAGAGTGGCTGCGGCCATGATAAACCTACAGTATACGCAATATGAAGAGGAGGGGAAACAAGTGTTTGACAGAGAGAGAGAGAGAGAGAGAGAGAGAGAGAGAGAGAGAGAGAGAGAGAGAGAGAGAGAGTGTGTGTGTGTGTGTGTGTGTGTGTGTGTGTGTGTGTGTGTGTGTGTGTGTGTGTGTGTGTGTGTGTGTGTGTGTGTGTGTGTGTGTGTGTGTGTGTGTGTGTGTGTGTGTGTGTGTGTGCGCGCGCTGTGCGTGTGCGCTGTGTGCGTGCATGTATCTCCTTACCTCCGTTCCGCGTGGTGTCCCTGACCCGGGGCAGAGCGTGGTGGTAGCCAGTTCCCATCGATGATCTCGGAGGTACTGTAACGCACCTGTCGAAACAGGAAGACAAAATGATAGGGTCACGTTCAACACAGCAAAGCTCCCATAACTTCTAACTCCCCTGTGTTTCCTATACATTTACGAGGGCCTGCTGCAAAGTCCTGGCAATCATTGCATTAACCTTTGTGGATTGTAACCATTTTTACGGTTTAGAGAATCACATCTGAATACTAACACGGGGGAACATAGTACCATTACGCTACAAATGTGTTTCCCATTGTGTGTGTGTGTGTTTGTCCAAACTGCATGAGCAGTGCACATTTCTGCAATTTGTGTATTTCAACTTCGAATGGTTTTATTGCGTTGTGCAACGAGCACAGTGCACATTCATGCCAACAGGAACTGCTGAGAGTATTTTCCCACAGAGAGTGAAAGGGCAGAACTCATATGTATGAAGAAGTGGTGAAGAGTCTCCGGATATGAATAAACCAACAGGAGGAACTGGTACTTCTCAATATGCTGGGAAATGTATCTGGTGTCCTCTTGCTAAATCCAAAACTGAACAGCCAAATGCATTCAACCCTCAGATGGATATACAGCCACCAATTGCATAATAATCGATAACAGATTTTTATACCAAAGATGCACCAAACCACAATCTGCATATTTCAGTGTGAGCACAGAGTAAACAGCCCATGGGTTTGTAGAACCTGTCTCTAGACCTGTCTGCTTTCCCAAACAGTGGGTCGGGACCAATCTTTGGATTGTGGATAATTTGTTATGGTTTGTGAGTAAAGATATCTCCCTTTTCTCATTTCAAAAAATATCTTTTTCAGCTAAAAGGTTTAGGAACCACTGCTTTAGACCCTGTTTCCCAAACACAGGGTTCCATTTTGGGTAGCGTAACGTTCTTTTGGCAGGGGAGAAGAAGACAATAAAAACATTTAGAAATTTAGAAGTCAAAATAGCAAATCGGCAAGCTGTTAAGATGCAACTATTGTTTTAGGTCTTAAGAGATTCATTCATAGTGTATTTTTTGGTTTTGAAATGTTCTCTTTTGGTCTCAATCTGAAAAGGGTTGGGAGGCCCTAATCTAGACGTCCATCATCTCCATGCAAAAGCTTTGTCCCTTGAAAACGTCACCAATTACACCAAAGCCAACAAAAGTGAGAATAGTCAAGGTCGCTTAAACATAAGGGAAAGGCACAGTCTCAGAGGAAAAGAAGCTAGAGAAACATCTTTAACAACTTAAAAAAGAGACAGAGAGAGATAGAATAAATACAAACACCAAAGGAAACGGAACAACAGTCAGAAACAAAAGATACATATACGGAAACCAGGATGTTGGGTGAAAAGGAAATTGTGCATTCTAAAACTCCACCAAGAAGAAAAAAAAGCCTGTAAGAGAAGATTCTCTTGCCAAAGAAATGTCAGCAGTTACACGAAGGACAATGAAGCCAACGTGCTTAGAAGAAGGGGGGGGGGACCAAAGATAAAACACTGAAACTGGTTCGGTCAGGAAGTTATGGCAGTGGGGAGTGATGTGACAATGTGTATAAATGGCCCCGGTACTCCGACGGTCCTAACATATCACATAAATATAGTTGATATTTTTTTTATCCGTTCCATATGGAGGCAGATGATTTTCAGCCCTGGGGAACGCTCTTTAACACAAGGGGAAACATCCATCTCGGCACCGAACGTCTATAAACGCACATGCAAAACGAAGGACAAAGAAAGAAAGAGGAAGTCCAATTAGTTGGTGACATTAGGTTTCAAAGTCGGCCTTTAGGCCGACTTAGAAACCTAGTGTAGGAGAAGAACGTGGCATCAATGTCATTGTGAGATTTAAACTATTGTACCAAGAGCTGAATGAGCAGATAATAAATGTTGTCTGCATGTTGCTGTAGCCTTGGCTGAAATTCCTAGGGGGACAGTATAGAGTATCATATCGTATAACATTCAGACGAGTGATCTGTGTGTGTGTGTGTGTGTGTGTGTGTGTGTGTGTGTGTGTGTGCGTGTGCGTGCGTGCACGTGCGCGTGCATGTGTCAGTACAACCGCATCACTGGACCTCTCTTTGAATATGTTTCGAGTTTGACTGTGTCAAGTGTCACATCCATAAATAAGTCATGTGTTGACTTGAATTTCACAAGGACCAGTAGACACAGAAGGCACTTCAGAGATACAGGGTGTCTGGGCCTGCATGGGTTTGAAGGGACTGAGCCTGATCTGGCCTGCGTTCAACTGTGCCTCAAAGCGACAGCCAGGGCCTTGCAGCCAGATGTGCAGAAAGAATCTGTCACTCATACTATCTGAATTAGAGCCGCCACGCAGGTTATATGGGTTTGTGACAGAAAAAGACAACATAGCTACACAGAGAGGGGTGCACAGTAAAAACCCTCAGTGCTCATATTATGTCCACCCTCATATGGGTCCATTTTGTTATACATTGTGTACACGCTGAGATTTAAAGCTCGGAATATTAATGTCCCTGAGAGTTTCTTTTATCCGGTATATTAGTATACAGGGGCCATAGAGAGGAGGGATGTAGTGTCACATCTTTAACTCAGAGTATGTCAATCTGTCAGCGGTTCTGACAAATACAGACCCAATCAGGGAACACCTGGATACACCGTCCATACGCCAGGTACACATCAGGAAACACCTTGATACACCGTCCAGATGCCAGAATACATAAGTCAGCGTGTACTTGGTTGGAGTCGACAAGGTGCACCGAGAGTGGCGTCAATCGGCTGACTACCACTGAAAAGAGTGTGTGATGATTTGTAGTTGTTTTTATGCCGCAACGGATCATGGGCATTGAAAAAAGACACGCGCACGCATGCACACACATTACACAGACACAGATATGCACACGAATAGGTAGAGCACTAGAGCAGACTCATGCTCTCTCTCACACACACACACACACACTCACAACAAGTACAGACACACAAAAACAAACAATTCACAATGAGTTTTATACAACTGAGTTAAAATATTTGAATAAAAATAGAAAGACAAGTGAGTGATGAGATGATTATATGATCCCTAAGAAAGCAAAAGACTTGTGAAGACAGAAGTTGAGTTTATAGGAAGCTAGTGGAGCTCTGCCTATCAACATGCCTTTGATTGTCTCTACAGAGATGTGGCCAAGACGACGCTGAAACAGAAACACTACTAATCCATGAGCTCTATCAGCCAAGGAACAATGACACACTTGTTTCAGTGTCTAATGGCTGAACACGTACCGTCTGCAGAGTCTGTGCCTTTTCATTATGTTACACCTATAAGGCATCTGCTTAAGGTTTACATCAGGAGAGGATTATGCTAACTCGTTCAGGCCCAATGCAGATGCATTGAGATGCCGGGAGTGTGTGATTTTTGTGATTCATTCATACTCATTTTAAACCGCTGCTTATGAGTACATCCACAGTCCACACTGACATTTATCACCACAAATAATGAGGCATCACCAAATTAAAAGTGAAACTAGAAATGCACTCTCTTGAGATGCCAACTTGCACCTTGCACACAAAAGTAGGCCATGTATGGCCTACTTGTGCTGCTCTGAGTCCTAAAGCTCTCTGCTGCTGTCTGGGTACGACTGCTGCTCTGAGTCTTAGACCCGTTAACTATTCAGATTTCTAGAAGGTCAAAAAAATAAAACTCTTGAAAATGAATTCGATGAACTCGGTGATACCGAGTCAAAGACTGAAACACGCATCTCAAATAATCATTTAAATATGACATTAGAAACTGCATTTGAATGAGCATGCAAACCCAGTCACTGCGCATGGTGGTGTACTATACTGTAAGTGCACAGAGGAGTCGGTGGGGAAATGGGAACAATTTCCTAGATGAACAGATGAACAGATGAATGGATGGGTCCTGATGTGGCTTCAAACATACTTTCAGCAAGCAATAAAAAACACTCATACGTGCGCACACATAATCACACACTGTACGCGAAACTTAAACCGCTCCTGTGGTGAACTTGCCTTTTCTATCGTTGAGGGCTGTGGCTGAGGGTGGGGGGTGCATGGGGAGGCTTATTGCACATCTGCCCCCATTTGTGGATGGATGGTGGCAGCATGTATGTGTACTGTAATGTGTATGCATGCATGGGTAATAGCCCCTTGATACACTCTCTGATATACTGCCCTGTATAATTAAGAAACTTACTATGTGGGTTCTTCTGTTTTAGAGGACAAAAATATAACTGCCTGCATCGTATTGAGTGTCCAAGTGTGTGTGTGCTGGTGGCGTGTGTGTGTGTGTGTGTGTGTGTGTGTGTGTGTGTGTGTGTGTGTGTGTGTGTGTGTGTGTGTGTGTGTGTGTGTTTGTGTGTGTGTGTGTGTGTGTGTGTGTGTGTGTGTGTGTGTGTGTGTGTGTGTGTGTGTGTGTGTGTGTGGTTGGGGGCACATTAAGGGTAAATACAAAATAGCCTAAATTCATCATAATGGCAGCAAAACAGTTTTGGACCCAGCTAGTCTTTGCTCATTAGCACACTTCCTGGTTTTTATGTTGTTTCAACTATGCCATTGGCTCATGGTATGGTGGTCTTACCAATAAAGCCCTAAAAGATAAGCTACAGGTCTCTCCTGGTCAGAACAAGCTGGTCAGACTGGTTTCGGGGCTGTCTGCCAGGGTCCATGTTGGTAAAATGCTCTTTCAGCAGTTGGGTTGGCTCCCTTTAGTGGTCAGGTCAGTTCAACTCCAACTGAACAAAGTGCATAACGTATATCAATGTATATCAACAGCACCCCTGAGTACCTTTGTAAACTTTTTCAGATGCACAGTGAAGTTTATTCCCATCTTACCAGAGCCAGCACAGCAGACCTGACCATGCCCACGTTCACCACTGAAATGGGAAAACGTTTGTTTAGATTTGGAGGAGCAGTAAGCTGGAACTCGCTACCCCTGAATATAAAGAGCATCAGACAGCAGCCTTCTCCTTTTTTAAGATAAGGGTCAAAGCATGACTTTTAGAAAATGTTTATTGTTTAACTACATTAGCAATGAGATCACATGTATTTATGATGTAGGCAGTGTAGCTCTTGATTGTGTCATTTATTGATTTAACGTTTGTCCCAGACCAGGGACCACAATGAAAATAAGTTGGAAGACTGTATTTTGGGTTTTTTACGCTTCTTAGATGAACATGATGAAATGTGTTTTTCTTGCTTGATGGCTAATCAAATCAAATCAAATCAACATCAAATAAAACTAAGGAGAGACTGATCTTTATACCTAGAAACATCCACTTACTGCGTGCACGTGACACGCACGCACGCACGCACGCACGCACGCACGCACGCACGCACGCACGCACGCACGCACGCACGCACGCACGCACGCACGCACGCACGCACGCACGCACGCACGCACGCACGCACGCACGCACGCACGCACGCACGCACGCACGCACGCACGCACGCACGCACGCACGCACGCACGCACGCACGCACGCACGCACGCACGCACGCACGCACGCACGCACGCACGCACGCACGCACGCACGCACGCACGCACGCACGCACGCACGCACACACACACACACACACACACACACACACACACACACACACACACACACACACACACACACACACACACACACACACACACACACACACACACACACACACACACACACACACACACTTACGCCCCTCTCCCCACATAGTTAAATGGCATGCTCCCTTTAATAAGTACAGCCTGCCTAAATGCTTCCCTCACTCAGGAGTTGCTACCAGATCTCTGTGGCATGAGTGCAGCAATGTGTGTGTGTGTGTGTGTGTGTGTGTGTGTGTGTGTGTGTGTGTGTGTGTGTGTGTGTGTGTGTGTGTGTGTGTGTGCGCGCACTTGCATGCTGTGTGTGCAGCTTCACAGTGGTCTATATCTGCTGGTTCAACCATGGGGGTCCTGGCGGAGTTCAAACGATCTACGAACACACCACAGGCAAAGAGGTGTGTGTTTGTGCGTGCGTGCATGCGTGCGTGCGTCTGTGTGTGTGCGGTACCAGTAAGGACCTTGGGGGTCTTGCCTCAGGCCACATAATGGCTCCTCATCACTAGCTAGCTGCAAGTAATAGCAGCCCTCGCAGCAGCTAATGGTAGCATCTCTCTAATGATGTCTCCATTGATCCAAGTCTACGGAGCTATTCTGAGCAGGCTGCGGTTTCTTGCCACCCGCTTCTGCTCTTGTCTCTCTGTCTTTACAAAGTGCCATTACTTGAGGCTGAGCCACTGAAGTGAGTGTGGCCGGGGTTAGGAGTGGAACTGCATGGGGTTTGAAGAGTGGCTCATGATAATGATGAAAATGCTGGGCCTAATTGAAGGCTTCTCTACTATCTTTGGTTTGACAATGTGTGTCCTGTTGGTTGCCATTCTGAGGCCCCCGTAATCATTGAGGGAGTCCGTATGATTTCTTTCCAATCTGTTCAAAAGCCACAGAAAGACAATGGCAGTCCTGTTATCTGTGCCCAGGTCGCCAAACTCAGAGACTAGAAATCACACTTGGCCCGTAAGAGCATTGCACCAAAATGATTTATATTCTGACCATAGGATTTAAGCCCTATATTTGCAAGCTCAAAACATTTCACAATGTGATGGATTGTGAGCTTGTAGTTAAGCTACAATTAGCAAATTTGTTGTAATGTAAAAGTTCTGTCATGCCCAAAATGGGGGCACCAGGTGTAAAGTGGTTACATGAAGTTACTCTCAACACAGATCCCACTTCATAACCAAAGCCTACATTATTGTCATACCCTGCAGTCCATCGCTCGTACAATTGTTTTCCTCTGAGGAACACCCCGCTTACTAAATAGAACTGCGAATAGAAATGCTCAACCATACAGTATGAAACCCTTTGCGTTCTTCCGTCCGTTTTCAAATGTATAGTACATGGGACTGGATGACTACTAGAAGATATCTTGGCTAAATTGGGGCCCTATTATATCCTGGGTCACTAAAGGTGTTTGCACACTGTTGCGGTTTTTTGGCCGAATATCAGAGTGAATTTCGGAGGACGTAAAAAAAACCCATCTACCTCACTTAAGGTCAATCGCGTTTGTACACTGCCGCAGAATATTTTGTCTGTATAACGTTTTTTTTTTCTGACATTTTATCAGTTTTCCGCAGCTGTCTAGTGGGATGTTATGTTGGTGACAGGCTGACAGCTAGCGATAGCCTACTACTTTCGGATCCGCAAAACACATTGAAAAAACGCAACCTGGTGCAACCACCGTAATTTCCTTTTTGTACAAATTAACAACAAGGGCAACTACAGACATAGTCAAAGGAGACGCCCTGGATCCCCACAAAAGCATTGCATTTGTATTCCATTACAATATTCTAAATGTGTATTGTAGGCCATATGAATATAACCGTTTCTCCACTCTTAGCAAGGAGTGGCCCTGTGGACACATCGCTACCTGCCGGGGTTAACTTGTAAAGCGATATTACCGGTGTTAGGGAACTGTACTAAACTTCCAAAACATTTATCGGCTTTCTCAACTCAGACGTCACAACCACTTTTCTTACACCCCTGAGGAGCTTTCAGAGTTTTCCCTGCCAATTATTATTCTCATGGGCATCCTTCCAAAAAAAGAAAAAAATCTAAATGTAAAATATTAACACTCAAACATCCTGTGTTCCCCCCTTGAAGAGGTTATATGAATCATTTACAGCATTATCTGTTTTGTGTCCGACTGTACGGGACACTTTCATGGGTTCCAATGAAATGCTTGTGTGTGGTTGTAACCGTTCTCACTCCCTCGCTCTGCGAGTTGTGAAATCCCTTCTCTCCCTGTGCTGAAGTGAACCTTCCATTTCTGGAAGGTTCCTTCCTCTGTTTACACCTGGCTGGCTATCGCCCTGGCTGGCACACTTCCACACATGCACTACCAATGATCTCGTTTAGACTTTGACTGATCATATACTTCCTTACATCAGTGGTTCTCAAAGTGGGGTCCGTGGATCCCCAGGGGTCCTTGAGGGAGTTCCAGGGGGTCCCCAGCTAAATTGATAGTTAGTAACCAAATCGACCCGCATGGGTCTGTAACTCTGAGTGTACAAATGGAACCATTTCCGTTTGTTAACTTCTCAGAGTTAAATTAACATTGGTTTTACAAATTAGAAATGCCATTAAATGGGGTTCCGAGTTCTAATGCATGTAAATCTGGGGGTCCTTGAAATTAAAATGGTTGAAAATTACTGCTAGAGCCGTATAAATCTTCTCTTATGGAGGTCCCTGCATGGCATATATTTTCAAATTGGGGTCCTCGTGTCACGCTAATACGTGTCAATGTGGGGGTCCTTGACAGTTGACATGAAAAAGTTTGAGAACCACTGCTGCTTTACATCAGTTCTGTATGACTTTACATTAAGGACCATACTGTGTTTTCACACAGTATGGTCATCAAAATATCCTCACTTTTTTACCCTTTCATGTTAATAAAATCAAAATACAAAAAGTTTGGATTAAGTTAGGAAACACAAGAGAGCTTTGTGTGGTGGAGTTGCCAATGGTGGATTTAACATAAAGATTGTAGGTTTGACGACTCTCAAAGACCCCACAATAATCTTTATTGGTGAACATGTGCTGGTCATAAAAAACACTTAGGTGGGCCATCTGAGAGGTTACGATATAACTGCAGCATGTGCTGTGCTGCTTTCCATCTACTTAATTTAGAACAGCACCACCCTACGGCACTAATGATCGCCACAGAGGCAATTACACTAGACAACACCACCCCCTACTGGATAACAACGGAACTGACCTGGAACTGGATTGGAACATTTACAGTGGCCTATAGGAAATTTAGGAATGTAACAGAAGTGTAGACTGGATTGTGAGGTCTCTTTTACATGTATTTCAAATTTGATTGATTGTATTAAATGGAACGCTGCATTTGGACTGAATCATCTTTTATTATAAGCAGTGCCCATACCTGGATAGTGGATACAAGATGTGGGGATCTCAAAGACACTGCTAGGAGGCTTGCCATCCTTGTCCTCTGCCTCGACACTGGGCAGGCCAAAGTGGGCTCTCATCAGACAGGTACTCCTTACCACCATGGGAGAGGATACAGAAAAATAGAAATGTAATTAGTAAATTACATACACTACACAGGGTTTACAGCTGTGTCTTTCATACTGTATATAGCAAAAAAACTAAGAAGAATATGGGAACAATAACGCAAAGACTTGACCACGATTTGACCACACACACACACGCACGCACGCACACGCGCACAAACACACGCACAAAAGTATTGTGACGATTAAGGAATTTAATGCAAGTAAAAATAATAATAATAAGTTAATCTTTTGGCATAAATTAAGTTGTCACTATATTGAATGACAAATGAAACCTGTGTTGTGGGGTCACAGTGACTTTGACCTTTTGACCACCACATTTTAATGGGATCATGCTTAAATCCAAGTGGATGTTTGTGCCAGATGTAATGTAATTCCACCCAGGTGTTCCTGAGACGCACGATCATGAGAATGAGATGGCCGTGAGGTCACAGTAGACTGTCACCTTTGATCACCATAATCAAATCAGTTAATGCTCGAGTCCAAGTGGATGTTTGCATAGAATTTTGAAGGAATTCCCTCAAGATGTTCCAGAGATATCGCGGGACGGACGGATTGGACGTAAGTATGTCGCACAGCACGTGCAAAGTGAACAGCTGTTGCTGGCAGAGGCATGAAAACAGGGATTTCTTAGAAAATTAGCGAGGAATGCTGTGACCGATGTGATCATACGATAATAACGACAACAGATACTGATTCAAAAGGTCTGTATTAATTTAGTCAATAGTCTGTAAAGGACCACTTCACTCATTTACAACTTCTCTTCAAATATTTGGTCCGTACAAATATAGGATGGCACCATTTCTGTCTCTACTCATGCGGTGTCTCAGAGGGCTGCATGGGGCCCTGACAGTTCAGAAACCTGCCTGTAGGCCCGGATTAACAATGGAACTTACTGGAGCCTGCAGGGCCCTGTGGGAGACTATTTCAAATAGGTACAGCTGTTGCTTCTGTATTCATGGGGTCACCGATTATAATGTAACGCAACACAGGAACCCCAGCTAGTGTTTTTGGTCGTCCAACAGTTTCTTAACCACTCGGTCGGATGAGACTCAAAAATAGCAGATCCAGCGTCGGGGAGCAGCCTTATAACTCTCTGGGAGCAGCCTTATAACTCTATGGGAGCGGTGGCGATAGTGCTGGCGGTGTGCTGAACGCACGTGGGTACATTCACTGGGCTCGCGAACGCAAAAGGTGTCGTTCTAGATTGTGTTACGCGCTAACGCGAATCACATGCGCGCACGCTTCACATGGGACATTTTGGTTTGGTGTAGCGGCAGGGCCCTCGGAGGGGTTGATTCGGTAGGCCTGGTCAGAGCCATAGCGTAAGACAGAGTTACGACAACTCTGTTCACTTCATGGGGCCAGTCCAACTCTTCTACATAGACTTCTATTGGCGAATAGTGACAAAGGCCTGAAACCGGATGTTTACGGAATGTTGGAGTTGACAAATGAGTTTCATTAACCATGAACCCCATCAATGTCTTACTCTATGGCTCTAGGCCTGGCCTACCAGTGACATCATCGGTAGACAGGTTTGGACTTTTCTTTTTTCCAATTCCAATTGAATTTACTTTTTATTAATGCAAGAACAGCGTGCTAGCCTTCTAGGGAGAGCATGGCTGTTGTTTCGATTAGCTTTGAGTCCCCATCGATGATGTCATATAGGCAGGTTTATGAAGTGGCTGGATGGAACATTTAGTGACCTATAGGAATGTAACAGAAGTGCAGCGAGAGATTGTAGGTCTAGTTGTTTCTTTTAAACAGAACACTGAATCATTGTTTAGAATGAGCAGCACCCTGGCCCAGCAGAGCATACCAGAAGTGGTGGTGGTGAAGTAGGGGATCTCAAACTTGACATTGATAAAAGGCTCGTCTTCTTTGTGCTCTGCCTCGACACCGGGCAGGCCAAAGTGGGCTCTCAGTCTCATCATCACTCATCAGGTACCCCTCCATTCCACCCTGTGCGAAGGAGGGAACAGATACATTGAAATTAATGAGGTTTTATAATATTAGGTAAAAATAAATAAATTAAATTGAACATAACTGGCAGGATGACTGACCCTATAGCGTTAAACAGATTAAAATAATTGTAGCTGAGCCGGTAATAATCAGTCAGTAGTAGATAGGCCGAAAGACAAAATAACTAATAAAGTAGTCAATGTTACGACCTTATGGAGTGCAGAGCTAAAATTTGGAGTAACATTTCCCCCCCCTTAGGCTATAGCCTATGAATATTATCCTAGTATTAGAATGTATCCAGAAATATTGGTTCCCAAATCATATTGGATTGTGAATGACTGAATGTGAACCAATAATACGTGAGGCACGCACACAGTCTCACACACACTGTGTACACGCTGTACTGTAGGCTACAGTACGTTTGCACATGCACGTGTATTATAAAGTAGGCCTACACATAGCCCTCCAAGCAGAACCCAAATGCTACTGAAGTTTCTGACATTTGTTCGACCCAGTGCATTGGGTCCTGTTCCACGTCGTCCATGCCACCTGATTAAAACATTTACTGGCTCATGTTTACATGTTAAAACGCCTCCCCGCGCTGTTTGACGATATTCTTCAGTATGAGGCTTTCTGAATATGTAAAGTATAAGTACACATACATACCTTTGCGAATATCTCCTGTGGCGCGGAAGCCGTTAAGTATTTTTAATATATGTTTGCCCGATTTGGAAGCTTGGATTCTTCTTTTCCTTCCTTGTTTATTGACACCTCATTGTACCGCCTATCTGGCTAGCTAGTGGCGCTATAGCTATGACACAGCAGATCAGAGGCAGGGACGTAGCCTCACAAGCCAACCGCACACCGGGAGGCGGTACAATAAACGGTAAACAAACAAGAAGAAATAAAGCGACCAAATCGGTCAAACAAAGATTAAAAATACTTAACGGCTTCCGCGCCACAGGAGATATTCGCAGCTGGATGTATAGCTACTTAAAGTTA
Source organism: Protomyctophum parallelum (assembly GCF_964188405.1). Taxonomy (NCBI): domain Eukaryota; kingdom Metazoa; phylum Chordata; class Actinopteri; order Myctophiformes; family Myctophidae; genus Protomyctophum; species Protomyctophum parallelum. The sequence goes on along the minus strand of NC_139701.1, from coordinate 10,727,668 downwards.
CCGAATTCAGAATAACTCAAGGAAAATAATGGCGTCACATGCCGCGGGTCCTATTTTAGAGAGAATCTCCATTTCCGCAAATAGGAATTTCCATACGAAAGTACAGTAGCGAGCAGGGACCCAACGTAAAACTCAACAAAATATCAAAAAAGTTTTACGTAGGGTCCCGAAAGGGGCTAGCCTACACAGTACACCCACATGTGTACACACACAAACACACACACACACACACACACACACACACACACTTTGTGTACACGCTGTACTGTAGGCTACAGTACGTTTGCACATGTGCACAGTGCATACATACATAAACATATATCTATGCACGTGTATTATAAAGTAGGCCTACACAGTAGTCTACACCCACATGTGTACACTACACACACACACACACTCAGTGTTCAAAGAGTGTGGACAGTGGACACTAACAAAACAAAATATTTCTTGCTGCTAGCTCCGTTTGGAACCTCAATGCTTCTCGGAGCTAAAACGTAGATATTGAGGTTCCAAACGGAGCTAACTTGCTGCCTATACTATATGTTACTGTACAATGTTACTTTTATTATATAAGTTACTGTAAATACAGTACAGAAACACCCACCTCTTGACGACGCTGAAGGGTTTGCGTTGCGTTCAGATGACAGGTGTTCCTCTGACTCAATCAGGAGAAAATGAAAAGTGCGCCACCTGACGGTAAGGGCCGGGGAGTTGTCTGGTCACACCATTGACTCAGACAGCACTGTGTGATGTGTATCAATCCGCTTCATTAGACCTCCGACAGAGAAAGTAGTCCTTTGTTTACCACATTATCTAATTTATTTGGAATTTGATTGTGTGCATACTTGTTGTAGGCCTTGTTGTATGAGCTTTAGATTATGTCCATGTTTCTACCATGCAATGAATGGTTGAGTTGAAATTGAAATTGAAAAGCAGTGGTTCTCAAAGTGGGGTCCGGGGACCCCCAGCGATCCTTGAAGGTTTTTCAAGGGGTCCACAGCTAAAGCTTTAGGCTAGTTTATATACAGAATTACCATCAGAATCATTTGAACATTCCAACCCGATCAGCTATTTGAAGATATTTTGGTCAAAATGTCCAATAAATATAAATTGTAGTAATTGTGACAATGCAAAATTATATATTCATTATTTAAGGGGCTGACAATTAAGATTGTCAAACACATCCACAAGCACTTCCAACGTTTTCCTGACATTCTTCATGTCCGATTGGAAAAACAAATGTCATGTGGGCTACTCTGCATGTGTGCAAGGCTGGCCCTGACCAACATGCTACATGATTTGACCCACCAGGTCACCACCTGGTACACATTTATTACACCAGCAGCAACTTCAAAATCATCTAACATCAAAATTGAAATGGAAAATAATATGCAACTATGTTGCTTTGTTGAGAGATTGGTTGAATTGATACACTATGTAAAGAGCTTGCTAGACAAAAACAAAACAGTTAGATGTTTTATTTTTAGGGTTTCAAGGAAGAAACACATCTTTCAAGGTGTTTAAATTCCTTTATTGTTCTGCATTGTGTGGTTTTGTGACAGGAAACCTAAACAAATTAAAAAAAAGTCCTTTATGAGTATTTTGTTGTCTGGGATTTGTTTGTTTTTTTATATATATTTACAAAAGCAGAGTACTACAACTAAAATACTTTCATGTCACGAGAAGAAATTACATGAAATAGTATCACAATTATTATCTGCACTGTAAAAAGAGACATTCAAACTAAGACATGTCAGCCTAGCCCCTTCATTTGTGATACCAAATGTTTCTCATAATGGGACAACGTGAAAAGTGACAGGAAAACAGAGATTAAAACCCTTTTAAAATAGGGTTAGGGAGTCTGTTGTGAACAAGAAAAAAGAAAGATCTATGCCCAACACGTAGCAAGGAGTGCTGCTGTGTTTTTCTTTTGTCTTATGTGTACAACACACTACATTCTATTATTATGAATGGTATTTAATTTGCAGTACTTAATGCCAAGTGAACATCAAAACGTTTCACTGCCTGACTCAGACATGCTCATGTTAAAAAATGAGATTAAAATTAATCCACCTTGTTTGGGGAGACTCCTAAAGCCCGCATAGAGCACAAGACTAGAAGTCTAATCGGACAAACGTCCTTATCAAACAAATCAAACGAGGTTTCAAAGAATGAGAGGAGCGCTGGTGTTTTGTTCCAAAATTGACAGTGAAAGAAATATGGATCCTGGCGAAGGGGTGTGGCTTGACACATGTTGATGACATCACTCTGCAGGAGGAGCCTCCGTAGGTTCCCGAGTCACTGCAGCAAAAGAGAAGGCATTATTACGGTCACATGTTGTTTTAAAGTAATGTTGTTATGATACAGATAGGATCATTGACATCCATGAAATCAATAGTCATTTCAGAATAGTTTTCTTTAAACTTTAAACTCAAAGCACAGGTCTTATTAATCATACACGTCTGTAGTAAACCTACATATACATTTCACATGATTTAGTTGTAAATACATCTCTATGTAAACAAAAACATTGCATTTAAAGTAGCTGGTAAATATTTCTAAAAACATAAGTCATATGTGTGGGGGGAAAAAGGTAACTTAATGGAGATGTTGTGTGGCCTACTCTGTCAGTGTGAAAAAGACATTTGGCACTGATCGTTCCAGCAGTTTGCAAGATTAGCTCTATCATCACACAAGCACACAAAGCCCAAACCACACCAATGGGTCGAGGCACAAACGGTTTTAGCGTTCATCACAGTGTGATATGTCCTGTTGCACGTCGCCACATGTCAACGCAAGTCAATGCAAGTGATTCAATTGGTTCACTTCAATGGTTGCTTGCAACCACCTTCCGTTTAGAGACGGCAACGGCACACTACAGCATGTTAAATCACGCAGAATAAAAAGGTAGAACGCAACAGGACTTTGTTGTTCTTTCTCTACAGACCGTTGCCCCGTGTAAAGGTAGGCCTAAAAGGCAAAGCCGTCTTACCTGGTGCTACACCTTCCTCCCGGGCTTTCATGCGGGCCACAAAGTTGTAGCTCTTGTTCCTGCGGTAGTTCTCATAGGGGTCGTCTAGTGATACCCCGACTCCTTTATACTGGTCCCACTTGTCCCTGATGTCTCCCCCCTTGATGGGGTCCTGAATGCCCTGCTCCTTCGCCCCCAGACCACCAGAACCACTCCAACCTACAGACAACACACACACAGGACAAGACAGGGAGACATGGGGATCCGATCAAAACAGCAGCACATGCAGCAAAAGGGCGGTGAAGGCGTGTGGAAACAAATAAGAGAATCCTCATGATATGAGTTAATACGATGCACAGAACACACAAAGGGCATACCCATCTTCATGAGGAGCTGGTGGCCTCTATTTTCCTCCCCAAGTCTGGAATCAAGAGGAAGCTTAGGGGGCGCTGCGCCAAGTCCTGATGTGGTGCTGGAGTGAGACATGAAACAGAACTGGTCACTACTTAACACTACTGGTCACTACTTAACACTTACGATAGTAAGATAATAGCAAGTTTTGTCGGCCGGTAAACAATGACGTTAATGGCTGCACGCATGCGAAAAACAGGTCCAGGAGTGTTGATCAAGGTGTTGCCTAGCAACGGGAGGCGTTTACAGCGATCCTGTTTTATATCATTAAAAAGGACCTAAAGACGCCTATACACGTCCTTAGCACCCCACGTTTGTATTGAGGACGTGTACACACATTTTTAGCAAAAAAGGTGTTTTGTGCATATTACATGTAGGCATCATATAACACCCTATTTAGCAGACACTTGATCATTTAAGCTTGCAAAGTTAAGAATCAGGAAGTAAGGTGAACAAAGTTATGGAGGGGAAGATGGAGATGGAAAATGAAGAGGGGAATGAGAACATGAATCATATGAGAAAAAGAGAGAGAGGGAGTGACATGACAGAGACTTACGGAGGAGATGAGCTACGTGACTTGGCTCCGCGACTTGGCTCCTGACCGCGACTTGGCTCCTGACCGCGACTTGGCTCCTGACCGCGACTTGGCTCCTGACTTGACTTGGCTCTGCGGCTCTTGGAGGGCGAGCGACTACGGGAACGGGATCTTGAACGTGAGTGACTACGAGATGATCTGGATCTACTCCTGGACCTAAAGAGATAAAGACAGACAGCAACAGACGGCAAGTAAAATATTTGCAAGCATTATTTCAGATTTGTTTTTGTACAGTACATCATATTTTGCAATTCACTGAATGGAGCTAAATAGGGAGATCATAGCACCAACAATGCAGTGGTTAGGGATTACAACCTTGTGTAACTCAGTGGGTAAAGCAGGCTGCAGTGGTGGGGGCTCCTATACCACTGGGGTCACCAATACCGTACGAATTACTAAGCACCCATGGGACTATAAGGAACCTTTATATGCAAGAGTCCCTCAAATAGCATCGTGTGTGTGTGTGTGTGTGTGTGTGTGTGTGTGTGTGTGTGTGTGTGTGTGTGTGTGTGTGTGTGTGTGTGTGTGTGTGTGTGTGTGTGTAATGACCTGGATCGGGAGTAGGAGCGTGATCGGCTGCGCGAGCGAGAGGATCGCGACCGTGACCTGGAGGACTTGGAAGAGCGAGAGCTGGACCGAGAGGAGGACCTTCCTCTGCTACGAGAACGACTCCTGGACCGACTACGCCCGCTGGAGAGAGAAGCAGCATTGAGATCAACAAAAACACAGAATTGTTGCGTCCCAGGGATACAAATGTAAATGTATGCGTGTGGCGTGCGCGTACAAATATCAAGTTACCTGTTACGCTTCTCTTGTCCCTTTTTCCTTCTGGCTCTCATCTTGGCTCTGAAGAATTCATACAGGCCATTCTGCTCCCAGCCCTCACTGAGGAGAGAGGGGTGCAAATCCAAGGTAGCTTTAAGCCTGCTTGTCCAACACAACACTTTGCTTGGCTAGAGCGCGATACTAAACTAACAAGTAAGACGCGCAAACGCGTGAAGCGAACGCAGCTCGTGTGTGTGGTTGTGTGTGTGCTACAGCTGCGCCCTGTGTGTGTGTGTGTGTGTGTGTGTGTGCGTGCGTGCGTGCCACAGCTGCGCCCTCTGGTGGCGGGCCGGTGGTGTAACAGCGTGACACCACACAGCGTGACACACACACACACAGACACTCAGCCCCTGCTGTCATAGTAAGTGGCTCACTGCGTTCGCAATTACGGGAATCAGCTCAGCTGTGGTCAAAATGCCCTATGTATATTCTGCTTTCTATAACTAATCCAGTATATTGCATATCTCTGCTGTTGGGATGCTCATTTTTCAGGAAATTAAAAATATTTTTTTTTCAGGAAATTAAGAAAACCTCATATTTTTAAAGCAATGCAATACTGCCTCATCAAAGTTGGTGTTGTGACTTTCTATATTGTCAATGACTTCCATGAGAGGGGGAGAGGTGGTGGACTTAGTTGCTTTAGCAGACAGTTTGAGGGTCATAATGGAGTTAAGTGGTTTTGTCCAAAGCACTTTTTACTACTTTTCATTGGTTCAATATTTTCAAAACAACACACAGACATAAAGGGTTAAAGAGTTAGGTGGTTTCCTCCCGACAGCAACGATATGTTGAATTACACATCAATTGGATGAATGTACCTGTTGCGGGGCCTGTCGTGGGACGGGGGACTGTAGAAGGCCTCCACTGCAGCTAGCAGCCTGTCACTGGGGGGCATGGGGGGAGGCAGTCTGATGTCTTTAGGATCTAATGACTTGTAGTCGTTATCCTCAAGCTGAGCAACGGGACAGAGTACAGAAGACATCAACACGAGCTACAAACCACACACTGATTATTGGTTTATTGATTATATACGTACAAGATTTCTAAAATCACTGTGTGCAACGTTCGTCGACTTTTTTCAACTACCGGTACATAAAGACCAAATAAAAACTAAGCCATGATGACTAAAACTATGACTAAATATACTGACAATTTCGTCAACAAATACAAACTAGACTAAAATGTTAGGAAGGGACTAGTGTCAAGTCATTTTACAATTTGTTGCATGCTGAAAATAGCAGATCTACTTGTAGATCGGCTATTTACAGCAATTGTGAAATCAGCCATTACGACGGCATCAAGGCCCGCCAAAATACATTTTAGTCGACTAAATCACGTGTAGATTCAGTCGACTAAAATCGTATGATAGACTAACACAAAAACATTCCAGGTGACTAAAATGTGACTAAAACTAAAGGAAAAGTATTCAGAAGACTAAAATCTAAATGTGCTGCTAAAACAACACTGATGTGTGTATATATATATATATAAATATACCAGATTTAAAAAAATCACAGTGCAACTGGCTTACTTTAACCAGCGGAGCCATGAGGCCGGCCGGCAGGTCAAAGTAGGGGACGTTGGGCACCAGACTGGGGTCGTCGTGGACGGGGGGCTGCGGCCGGTGGCGCATGTGGGGCGACTGGCCATTGAAGCCATGGGGTGGTGGGCCAAAGTCCTGGTGCTGGTTCCCACCCCAGGGAGGATGGTCTGGGCCCATGCCCGGAGGAGGAAGCCTCTGGTTCTGATGGTGGTGGGGAGGAGGCCCCATGTCTAAAGGAGGGGGGGACAAAATAAAATATTTAATAATAATAATTACAGCAAGTAACACCCTTAAAAGTATATATTAATAGAGACCCTGGAGCGAAATGGACATAGTGGCCGAATTTGCTATTGCAGCACTGGTTCAAACATGATGCTGGTCCGTTGACTATCATTGCGCACGTTCATGGTGACACCTGAGCTCTGAACGCGTGCAATGATAGTCAACGGCCAGCACGTGCATGAGTTTGTAAAAAAAATAAAGTGCCACTTGCCAACTTCCCCATCGCCTCCGGGATATCCCCCGTCACCGTAGTCGAAGCGGCCGTGCGGAGGGTACGGCGGCCGGTCAAAGTGGTGTCTGGGAGGGAAGTCGTCCTGCATGAAGCGCGGTGGAAAGCGTCCACCGCCGCCACCACCTCCAAAGTGAGGCGGTGGAGGGGGCTGGTTGAAGGGAGGGGGCTGCCCGTGGGGAGGGAAGGGCCCTCTGAAATGGGGAGGCCTCTGTGATGAGAGGAGGAGAGAGTTAAAAAACTAAATACGTATATAATTGTTTCCTTTTTAACCACAAAGTATCACATTTATTGATCTCACAAAAGATCAATACATTCGTTTTTGGATGAGTGTGAGACTGAGGGTTGACTGTCCAAAACGACATAGATGAAATTAGATAAGAGCCGGCAGTGAGTTGCACTGTGGCAAATAATATTATGACATTAAAAATGTAACATTTTGTCCACTGTCTTTGCACACCAAACATTATGCTGCACATACTATTTGTGATCTCAATCGTGTTGTGTAAATGTTATGTGCATTACCCAGCGTGCCAAATCAAGTACATGTAACAGTAAATGTAGTCTGCTTAATAAAAAAAAAGAAATTGCTGAAAAGGACGGGAAGCCCTTTTGGTGTTTTAAGCATTATGTTATATTTTAGCTATTGAAAGATATCAGATCTACAAGCTTGTAGTGCTGCACCGAGTGCCGCACTACGAGCTTGTAGATCTGCTATTTTCTTTAAATCATGAAAATGTGGTGCAAATATTTGAATATATATTCTTTCACAGAGCTCAAAGCTTTGCTTCTGGGTCCCTGGAACAACATATTTTCAAAAGGGGGTCCAATTACATATCATTTCTGGGGGTCCTTGACAGGAAATACTCATATAGAAACATTATAGATTTTTCAGCAAACTGTCATGATTTAGAAGACATTTTGTAGATTCTGGTTTTAATGGGTTAAAGTAGGGCAGAACAAGGCACGCCAAACATCCGCCACTTGCCATGCGAGGGGGGAAAGGAGGTTCCCTCTGGCCCCAGGGTGGGGGCTGGTCCCCCCACGGAGGCTGGTCATACTGAGAGTTCCAGGACGGGGGACCCTGGTCGGAACCACCACCGGGCCCACTCCAGGGACCTTCCCCGGGCGGGCCTCCCCTCCAGTTCCCTGGGTCCCTCTGGTCGTTCCACATGCCCTCGTGGCTGTTCCAGGGTGGGCAGCCAGGAGGGGGCTGGTTGGGGTCAAAATTTGGAGGCTGAGGAGGGGGAAACAATTATTGGGGTAGGCAGGGTCAGAGGAGACCGACTCCGTTAATGGAGGTCACAAGAGTCAAGACACTTCTGCGTCACAAAGTGACTCACCGGCTGGTTTGGATTCCAAGGTCCCATGTGCTGGGGGTCATACCAGTTGGGCTTAGAGGAAGGGATGTCCGGGGGGCCACTTGTGTTGCTGGGATCCTGCTGTCTAGATGAACCCCCGTCGTACTCTCCTGGAGGAGGGACTGACATGGAGGCCTTCACATCTCCTGCTCACAGCACACAACGCAAACACAGCACACAAACACACACGATCAGACACACACAGGATGTGGAATTCAACGAAACTGGTGGTTAAGAAGAGAATCATAGTTTGTACTTTCCTCACCACAACTATCACAATCCATACCAGGGCTGTGCGTGACACCGACATTCTACTCATGCTCTAAATAATTGGTTTTCAACCCTTTTTCAACCCTCTCTTTTAGGAGAGAACAGGCAAACGATCAAAATAACAATTCTTCTACAATCTCTCTAATTGTGTATGTAGACTATAAATTAAGTAATGCAGATGTTTAACTACAATAATTAAACTCTTTGAGAGTCTAAAGAGTCTCCCTGTGATGAAACTCTCAAGAGTTAAAGCATCTATAAGGGTCCATTTGGTTACCAACTCTCCATCATTTAGCTGTGGACCACCCGGAACCCCCACACGAGGAACGCTGGTTGAAAACCACTGCTCTAAAAATCCATAGCATACCATAATCCATGCTGCTCTGCGTGTTCTCACCGGCCTGCGCGGCCACGGGCGCCGGCTTTTCAGCCTCTGCGGCAGCAGCGGCGGCGGCGAGCTGTTCCACAGCGGCGGCCTGCGCTGCTGCCGCTGCCGCCACGGCGGCCTGCTGCTGCTGCTGCTTCAGGGTGGCCACAAATTCCTCGTGCTGAGTCTTCAGCACCTGGATCTGCTGCTGGAAGGCCAGCTGCACAGGCTGCACCACCGCTGCATACTCTGTTATCAGAGATGCCTAGAGGGGAAAGACACACTACTATAACTGGGTTCTTTACAAAGTTTACTTTAACACAAATAGTGCGAGGATTTCTTTCAAATTAGAAGCTTGGGATGCCGCGAAGATATGGCCCCCCCGCCCACTTTCGTTCTGAAAAAAAAACAAAAACGGGGAGACTTATTCTTGCTTGCTTACGTCGCTAAGATTCCGATAAAAGTCACTGATGATCGCTCGCTTCATATTTTGAACGAGAGGCATGTTGAAGTCAGAAATGAAGAGCTTAGTAGATCAAAACCACGGAGAGCTCCCTAGATTAGGAGATACGAGGGATTCTTTCTGCAGCGGTAAACAGGGAAGTGAACGGGACTGCGGATAAGCGAAGAGCAAGGAGTATGGTTAACCTGACGCTGCCAGATGAGGGCGGTATTGGGTAACCATGTTCCCCAACACAGCACTCATCTGGGATCTCTCAGGCAGTTGAGCTGACAAAAATCCGTTCCGTACCGGACCAATCAGCGTGAGCTAAGGGCGGGATATGTGCGAAACCGGACGTGAAGCTATATAGACACGTCAATATGATTGGTTGTGTTTGCACGCCCACACGGTGATAGACAGACGGTCCCATCCAATCATCTACCAAGTATCTTGAAAAAATGGAACAGCCCCGTCATCGAATTTGCTTCCGCGATCCCAGATCCCAATAAGCTGTGAAACAAATTTGTGTAGCAAGCTTCTTGGATCTGGCAGCGTCAGGTTAGAGTATGGTGGCCTTGGAGGCAAAAAAAAAAAAAAAAGAATCTGAATATTTTTCTCTCGTTTGATATCAATGAATATGCGCTAGGACGTGTACACACATCCTAGTGCTAGCATGACGTTCCACGCGTCGTACGGTCTAAATGGGTTAACGCTTATGGTGCCGCTGAATCTTTCAGAATAAAGGCGCTAGAGTACCAAGCAGATGAGGGAGATTTTATTCAGAAAACGCCCGCCTTGATTTTTCCCCACCAAAATAAATTCCATTACTACATCGCACTTCATCTGATCTCCCTTTAGAAGCGATAATATTGTAACCGAGACACTTCATGAAGTCAAACAGGGAGGGGCTGAGCAAGGTGCTGCCTAGCAACGGCCGTCCCGTTTTACATTGATAAAAAAGACCTGAAGACATGCCCACACGTCCTTAGCACGCCGCGGTTTTATTTGATAAGACGTGTGTGGAGTCTGTGGACGTCCTAGGCATCAGAAGTGTTGAAAGGGAGTAGTTTCTCTCACCTGGTACTGGCCCAGGCCCAGCGCTGGGCTCTGGAGCTGTTGAATTGTCACGTCATCAAAGTAGCCATTCTTCTCCCAAAGCTGCAGCAACTATAGGAAGAAAAAGAGAGAGAATTGAAAGCAAGGGAACACAGTTATGAATAGAACGCAATAGGCTCTACAGTACATTGACTTTAGTTACACTGTGCCATTTTCTATCGTTTTCCCCATTGTGGAGAGTGTTTTCAATTAAGACAATACAAATAGTAGAACGCACTGAGCAAGCTGCATCCCGTTAAAACTTTAAAACAGTTCACAGTGAGACTTTGCTGTGGAGGACAGATGGCACACGACAAGTTGGTCTCCAGCCGAATTTGAACCGTGGCGATTATGCGATTGTCTATGGCATAAATTTGACGAAATTGTCAATATATTTTGTCATAGTTTTAGTCATCATAGCTTAGTTTTCATTTAGTTTTAGTCAGTGAAAAAAGGTAGTCGACGACAAAATTTCGTCTTAGTTTTAGTCGACGAAAACAACACTGCACCACTGATTGAAAACCACTGGTCTATGGAGTTAGTTACCCTGGTGATCTTTTGTTGCTTGTCTTCCTCCACGGCCAGGAAACTGGTACAGTAGATAGGCACCACCACCTTCTGCAGCGCTGCCAGCAAGTCCCTTTGCTGCTTCCGTTGGCTGGAAGGGCATATCACAGAACACCCATTACAACATAATTATCCCATTTAGACCCGATCCTGACAGTTTTCTGAAAAACCTATGTTTCTATATCAGTCGTTCTCAAACATTTTCATTCGCACTCAGTGCGCGCTATGAGCTTGTAGATCTGCCATTTTTCAATAGCTAAAGTATAACATAATGCCTAAATCACCAAAAGGGGTTCCCGCCCCAAAATGGGTTATGCAAGAAAATTGAAAACACACAGCTATTCCGTTTGATTCCAGTGATTGAGAGAAATCAAATCTATACACACTGATGGAAAGATGTTTCTTAATTAATTTACCAGTGATGGAGGACATCATTTGTCAGATAGATGAGATGCAAGCGGAGCTCAAAGTGCGCCGAGTCAGCGGTGATGCGGTTGCGAAGGTGTGTCGTCATCAACTCGCAGTGTGGCGGCGCCTTGGCGTTGGTGAACATCCAGTTTTTCCCACCCTGAGACCAGACAGACACGCATGCGTCACATATTGATTAGCCTCGGAAACCCGGACGTTTTTATTTCCGTGGAGAAAAAAAAGTCACTCCACTTCAATTTGGCATAGAGTAGCGGAAACGTTGATCACGCTCTGCTGATTTCTGATAGTCTTTTTTAAATTGACGCACACACACACACACACACACACACTCCTCTATCTCTCTCTGTCGCTCTAATTAATTAGTCACAGCTGCATCTAGATTCTCTAGTCATTTATAAAGTCTAAACAATATGATCCTAGGTTACAAAATGTATGTTTTGGGTGAATTAAATAACATTCCCGGGACACGTTACATAGCAGCTTTTGACATCCTGACTCGCAGTTTCCGGGTAAAACCGCTTTTCAAACTAAGACCAGTTGAAGTGAACTGGTAGCAAATCTGTGAGTTCCTTTTCAGCCACTAGATGGCAACGTTGTCTGTAAATGAGTCAATGTCTATTGTGGGCTTACAGAGATGGCGTCTTTGGTACAGGTGTCTATGATGGGTTGCAGCAGGTTGTCAAACTCTGTGACGTCCAGTCCCGTTTCCAACAGCAGTTTCTGTGTCTGCTGATCCATGGCCAGAGCTATAGCTGCTGTCACTTGCTCCTACAGGACATCAAGAGGCAATATAACCCAATCAATAAATAAATCGTCATAATAAGTCATCATATCAAATGGGTCACATTTCACTGCTTGCAAGAATGTGATCTACAGTATTCTGTCAACAGTACATATGTTTTGTTAATATGATGTTTAAAGTCTGACAAGCATCCATTTGTTACGACATACAGCTTGAAACGCTGTACGATTCCCAGGTATGTTGAGAGACATTAAAATCCGTGAGCCAATAGTCGGTGGGAGGACGTCTGCTCTACCTGTCTGAGCGTGAGCAGGTGTTGTTCTTGTTGCTGAAGGTTCCATTCGCTCTGCTGGACGAGTTCATCGATGGAAGGAGCTGCAGGCGGCTGGATTGTGGGCGTAGCAATAATGGGCATTGGTGGAGGGACGTCGACCACGTCTTTGGCCCCTGGAATGTACATGTCTGAAACACAGCAGTAGGGCAAGCTTAGTCTGGCATATTCTTATCACATAAGAACATGCAATCATTGTAGATGACATACGATTATGTTATGGTATAATCCATGTTGTCTTGTCAAATGCCCACAAGCAGCTTCAAATAAACTTACATGGGGTAAGTGGAAGGCATTTCCAGGAGCAAAGCCAGAATACTGATTTAAGATAAATGTATACATGCATGCATCTTCACATCCAGTAAATAATGAAACCAGTCAACTACTGGGCTGCACAATTTTTAAAAAAAGGGACGTGAAATTGCAGGCTACTGCAGTTTCCAACGGATAAGAAGATTCAGTCTTTATGTGAACTAGACCGGTGCCTGTTGGGTACCAGCCTATTTTGGAACGACGCAAATAGGGAATGTTACGATTAATGTAATGCATGCCCCAACCAGTTGTGCAATATGCCCGTCACACCAAGTAGCCATTGTAACCGTCCGTTTGTCTGTGTCCCTTTTGTGCCCATGTTAAAAGTGGACTGACTAACCAATCGAATGGAAGATGTGGGGAATTTGCCATAGCAAGCTTAGGCTGGGGTTGCCAGGAGGAGCACACGTTGGTCAGATAACAGTCTGACAGGCATTAGTGCGACAACACCGTCGCTCCCAACATGCGTGGCCGGTTAGAACTAACCCGCGGCGGGGTTAAAACTCACCCGTGGCTCCTGTCATGTGTGGCACTGGCAAGTTAAAGTTAATCTGTGGCTTCCTGTGAAGTTAGGTTTGGGGTTGGGTTTTGGGTAGGGTGTCGGACTAATGCCTGTCAGACTGTCGGACCAAACACATGCACCGGGGGTTACTCAATTGGCTCACTTGGGCCACAGCCCATGGGCGTATGAGTCGGATTGGTAGTTCTGGACAACAGCCCATTCAACCAATTTCATGCCGTACACTCAAACGCCTGGGGTCGTCTGCAACACGTGTGCCGAATTTGAAGTTGGTCGATCGAATGTATGTATTTTAAGATTAGCAAGCAGAGACGACTCCTGAGGTCAAGCCCCAATAAACAGTAAGGTAAGGGGTATTCATTTAAATCATATACACGCAACGCATTCATATTATCTAAATCGTGCAGCCCGTAACTATAGCGATACTGTGTCCGAAGCAACAAGAAACTAATCAGATTACGATGACTCAAACAACACAGCCTTGCTTAAAGAAAGGTCACCAGGCTCCCTTGTCTTTCGACTGTGCTCAGCACTGGGATCACACTCCGAGTCATCACGCAATGAGCCATTCAGTGCAATAGCACATTTTTATCAGCAGAATTGAGAAGATATCCCCAATAGAGGTGCTCCGATCGATCGATTTTCACTCCAAATGACTCGATCGGTGATCAGCAATTTACCCCATCTGGAGAAAACAATCTTTTATACCATTTAAGTGGTATAAACGTAAATCAGATGTGTTAGTATAATGTCGTTTTGCATCTTTGTGACAGGCTTAAACATTCTCCCCTTCATCCACACACACACAGGAACAGTTTGACGTGGGTTTTGACATAAATAATATTTAATAATAATATAATAGTGGAAATATTCACATTTTCCCCATGGGTACAAGATCGGTATATCGGCCGATTGTGAGAAAAACAATCAGTGATCAGTCCCAAAAAACCTGATCGGAGCACCTCTAATACCCAAGATATATTCCATCAGGTCAAAAAAATATATAGCCCTCTCAAAGATGTATTAGGTGTGATAATGTCCAGAAAATATGTGCATAAAAGACACTGTGACTTTCCAAGTGTCATTCAAATTCATCTGTAAAAACTGGTTCCCAATAAATACCTTCTGGCTTATATTCCTCACAATCGTGGGCAGAGGGATCTATGTGGAGAGAAGCAAACTTTAATGCATTTCAGTGGCATTACATGAGTATCGAAATAACACTATGCCACATCAGTCACAGTACATAAACTGAAAGCTTAGCAAGAGTTTTTTTATGGATATCTAAGCACAGGTTGTTTAAGGGCGTTTTCTTTTTCGTCCCACAATCCCTGTTTTTTCCCCCCCACATTGTTGTCCTAGTTTTACACCTATAACACAGTCTGCTTGGGTGTCTGTGTGTGCACTTAGTATCCCTCCTTCATTATCCCCAGACAGAGCAAGCTTAGCTAACTTTGTCTAACTTGACGATAGTTGCCTGTTTAAACGACAACTTTGTTTTTTTTCAACATTCATGTTTTAGGACGGTTATTAGAGTGTTAAAATATGTCTTTTACACAATTTTACGGTGATTACTTTATTATTATTTACTATAGTCCTACTACTAGACCGCCCAAAATTACATCTGATCTCGCCACAAAAGATCGGTTCGAATGCCCCCACGCCCCAAACGAAAGAAAGCAGTAAATGAATAACGACCTAAAACCTGAACCTTGGTTGGAAAAGGAGAAAGAAAAAGGCCTTTACGCATAGCACATCCAATCCCATATTGTTCAGGCAATGCTGGAATCTGTTATAGAGAAAACAGACAGGAGAAGCCATGTGAAACCTTTTAACAGGTAGTTGTTGCTAACAATAGCCTACTTTCCACAACCAGGTCAGATAGGACTAGGACCAGATCCTTCAATCTTGAAGGCTTCTCTACAGATTTACAAGTTATGCAACACATCATTAGCTTGTAGAGCTGTTAGTTTTGGAAAATAACACCGTTGTTCAATGCAGTTTAAATTAAGTTAGTTTCCCTTTGGCTGTGGCATGCTCCATTTGGTCCTGTGGTGAAATAAATTGCTTGCAACACACAGTAGCTTGAGGCTGTTATTCAGCTGCAGAAGAAAGTGGAAGCGTATTAGTAATATGTCACACGCGCTGCTACAGCTGGTGTGCTGTGCTAGCTGGAAGGAGAAAAAGTATAAATAGAATTTGTAATACCATAAAAAAACGCTGAAACTGAATTTGCATATGTTTGGACAGTTCAGTCTAGATCAGCGATCCCCAAACCTTTTTGGCTGTGCACCCCCCCTAACCTAGCTCATGTCACGCACCCCCTACCACGCACCACAGTTTGGAAACCCCTGGTCTAGATTAATGAACATCCTACCTGGGTCGTGTTGTTTTCCCCCCATTCTGAATTCCCATCCCATACCATTTTTTCTATATAAGATATATATAAGAATAAGAATTGTGTTCCAAAAATAAACAAATGATCCTGGCGGTTTCACTCATATGGATATGAAGAATCAACTGACGGTGTGTAAATGCTAATGTCACTACCGCTGAATTAGTAAAGAAATTGGCAGAAACAAGACTGTAATCAAATAATAGTGACTGACTTACTATCGTAAACGATACAGTGCCACCTCCCTGACAATATTGCGGAGATAGTTATAGAGTTATAATCTCCATAGAGAAATTGCTTCTGCAACCCAGGGGATGAGCAAGTGACTTCGGAATTAGCTTTGGGAGATAATTATTATTCATTATACCAACACTGACTGAACTCTCCAAGATCATTGTTATGTGAATACAGTTTTGGGGACAGACTTTATTTTTGACTACATACGCTGCTGTTGCGCAAAAACAAGCTTGCACTTGTAGTAACCAAAGTATTCCCCTCCAAAGAGAAATGAGAACTTTGGGTTGTCCTTCTGTTTCTCCATCGTCATCTTCTCAAACTCTGGCCCATTCCGAGCCACGAACTGGGCCAGCTTATCAATGACATTCCTCAGCTCTTGATCTGCACAGAGGAAAACAAACAAAACATATTGAAAAAAGACAGGCACAATGATCTCAAATGGCTGTAATCCAACTATCCTTTTACCTAGCAGTCAGTTTTTACTTAGGCCCTCTAAACGGCACCAGTCTAGTGTAGTTTATAGTGTACTGTACTAATAAATACTAAATAATGTGGGGTGTGATACATTCATCAACCTTATCACATACATAGCTGAGAGCACAGGCAGTAGCATCTGATACATTATCACACACACACACACACACACACACATACATTTTTTTAACAAAAAACAAACATTGTGTTTAATTTACATTACTGTTGTGATAAAGTGTGGTGACCGTTTATTTTATTTTTTACATAAGCTTGTTTTGTCTCGTACAGAAGAGTCCAGGTGAGCATGAGAGCTAAACTGGAGGTCCATTATGCATTTTACATTTCTATTTAACATAATAGTAACATAACAAGAGGAAATTAGTGGAAATAATGGGAAACAGGGGGCAAAACTATAATGGCAATGAATGAGCGGCGAGTGGAATGCTGCCACCTGGAAAAAGCGAACTCTAGAGGATCAAGACCACCATAGATGGATTTTGACAGTTGCATATGAAAGCTAAAGTCAGACTCGATCCGAGGCTAATTGCACAGTGTCGTGACGTGCACTGAAAAAGGCAGATCTACAAGCCTCTCAATCAATGCTTCGCGCAGTGACTGACGAGTTGTGATCAACAAAGTCTATGGTTACATGTATATCTGGCGCGTTGCTGAACCAAATAATGTATGTCAGACTCATAATGTCAGTGGTTTTCAACCAGTGGTCCTTTGATTGATTGATTGAAATATGTATTAACAGTTTGCAGAATTACAGTACATTTCAAGCACAACTCAATACAAAAGACTGTTAACTGTGAGTGGACGACCCAATAAAGCATTACACTTGTTTACAAGAGGGTCCACCTTGTTCAATTCATCAAAACATTTAGAGACGTACTACAAATAGACACTTATATAGCCAAAGAACAGAACAGAACAGGAATTCATCATAAAGGAGGTAAAAAGGGAAAAGAAACAGGGGGAAAACAAGGGGGGGGGGATTCCGAATTAACGGGGGCCAGTTTCGAATTGCAGCCGTCCGTAGGTTTCCCTTTGAGAGCGGTTTTGAAGGAGTCAAGGGATTCACATCTCTTAATGACTGTTGGTATGGCGTTCCACATTTTGGTGGCATAGGAGCGAAAATAATTTAGTCCCTCGTTTGTGCCGAATCTGGGTTGTACATGGTTTGTTGCACTCCCTCTGGTGTTGTGGGTGTGGACTTCGTTAACATTAAGGAAGTATTTAGACAGGTACATGGGTATCTTGGTGGTGTATCGAATCTTGTGGACCAGACCCATTGCAAGATGCTGTACTCTTTTGTCGACCCTAAGCCATTCCAGCCTGTCAAAGTGGGCAGGGGTGGGGGGGTGAGGCCAAGTAGGAGCCTGACCAGTTTGTTTTGGGAGGTCTGGAGCCTTGAGGGAGTTCCAATGTGGTCTCCAGCTAAATGATGGAGAGTTGGTAATCAAATGGACCCCATCTTTAAGTCTTGAGAGAGAGGGTCCATTTGGTTTCATTTTACAGAAATTTACACTATTATTGTTAAACATCAGCATTACAGTTAATTTACAAGAAGTCTACACAATTAGAGAATGTAGAAGAATTTACATTTTGATCAACGTTTGCCTGTTTTATCTCTGCTAATGGTACCAACATCAATACAGCATCTTATCAAACGATTACAACATATTCTTTAGTTTTTGGTCCGACTATCAAAATAGTGGTCGGTGCGTGGCTCAAATGCAGAATAAATAATGGACCCCTGTGATATGAAAACGGGTTGAGAAACCACATATGTATGTGATAGAAGTGTATATTTGTACGTCTCTAAATGTTCTGAAACTTCTGATGAATTGAAAATGGTGGACCCTGTTGTAAACAAATTAAACAATTGTATTGCTTTCGTGGTGTCTCGTCCACAGTTACAGTAACAGTTTTTGTATTGACTTCATGCTTTCGTTTGAAATGCACCCATTCTACATACTGTTAAATAACATTTTCAACCAATGAATGGATTGCATGATAGCCATTATTAGCCAGTTAGCTGAAATAGCTCCACGCACACATCCACTGTTGCTTGCAGCTAGCAGGACGGCTAGCTATAAGCTAACGCTCAATGGAAATGTTAAAAACAAAGCTCACCTTCTGGGGCTGTGGGGATGTCCATGTTGGTCTGCAGTCGCAGCGAACCCGCTGAACGTCAACAAACTCCGCAAATTAATATTATAAATGTAAGTTGTGTGATTGAAATTTAAATATTGGCCCTGAAAATATTTCCACCATTTCCAAAAATGAATAATGTACTAGTACCCCGGAAGTGTTTTGCGAAAGTTGCGACTCGATCGCGATGATGAGCGCCGCCTGTGGTCAGGAGGAGAACGAATGTTGTTATTTTCTTTTTTCTTTTTTTGCAAAGGTGTGTTGTGTTGACAACCAGCTTTAAGGGTATTCAATTCATAGATAGTATAGGGCTATAGGCTATGTGTAGTATATTATAGTATGACTAGTACAGTACTCATATTCATATACAAACATAACAAACTGCCCTCCCACTCTGGGCGTTTTGGTGTAGAGCACATCAAAGCCTTCTACAGAAACCTAGGTGTTTGTAAAGATGATTTTAAAATGACAATATACCCTCCAACTTTCTCAGAGACTCAGCCAGGCCCATTTCCATAGCTCCAGTCATCACCCACATAGTAAACCTCTCCATCAAACAGGGACAGGTCCCCCAAGATTTTAAACTGGCCAAAGTAACCCCCCTGTACAAAAAAGGGAGTAAATTAGAACCCGGCAACTACCGCCCTAGCTCCATCTCGAAAGTGATGGAAAAAATAGTGTATGAACAGTTTGAAAAGTATCTTGCCACTAATAAATTGCTGTACAAGTTCCAATCTGGTTTCGGAACATCCCACTCCACTGACACATGCCTCCTCTATTTGAGCGACCACATCAAACACGAGGTGGATGCTGGAAAATACTGCGGCATGGTCAAGCTGGACCTCCAAAAGGCTTTTGACACCGTGAACCACTCCATACTGGTTAACAAGCTTAAAGCTATTGGTTTTGATAGCTGGATGCAATCCTACCTGGAGGGGAGAGAACAGATGGTGGAGGTGAACGGAACACTGTCCCCCCCCCCCCCTCCCAGTGAGCTGTGGCGTCCCACAAGGAAGCATACTAGGGCCTTTACTGTTCCTAATATATATGTTAACGACATGACATCAGCTTGTGACTGCAACTTGTTCCTGTTCGCAGACGACTCAGCACTGCTGGTCTCGGACAGGAACAAACTGCAGGTTGAAAAGACCCTCAGCTCTGAACTCGGTAGAATCTGCACCTGGCTCGCTGATAACAAACTATCCTTACACCTGGGAAAAACTGAATCCATTCTCTTCGGATCAAATAGTAATCTCAGCAAGGCAGATGGCTTCTTGGTTAGAGTGGGTGAAACATTATCACACGAAAAGATGAAATTACCTACCTAGGTTCCATCCTGGAGGCCAATCTTTCCGGTGATAAAATGGCCACCAACGTAATCAAAAAAGTCAATCAAAGAACAAGATTCCTTTAAAGGATATCCTCACTGGTCAACAAAAACACCTTGAAGACCTTAACAGGAGCCCTCGTACAAGGTTTCTTTGACTATGCATCCACCTCTTGGTACCACGGCCCTTAAAACAAGGCTCCAGACCTCCCAAAACAAACTGGTCAGGCTCCTACTTGGCCTCACCCCCCGAACCCACCTCACCCCTGCCCACTTTGACAGGCTGGGATGGCTTAGGGTCGACGACAGAGTACAGCATCTTGCAATGGATCTGGTCCACAAGATTCGATACACCACCAAGATACCCATGTACCTGTCTAAATACTTCCTTAATGTAAACAAAGTCCACACCCACAACACCAGAGGGAGTGCAACAAACCATGTACAACCCAGATTCGGCACAAACAAGGGACTCAATTATTTTCGCTCCTATGCCAAAATGTGGAACGCCCTACCAACAGTCATTAAGACATGTGAATCCCTTGACTCCTTCAAAACCGCTCTCAAAGGGCAGCTACAGATGGCTGCAATTCAAAACTGGCCTCTGTAAAATCTGAATCCCCCCTTTCCCCTCACTGTATATGTATCTTTTCCCTTTTTGCTTCCTATATGATGAATTCCTGTTCTGTTCTTTAACTACATAGAAGTGTCTATTTGTATGTCTCTAAATGTTTTGATGAATTGAACAATGTGGACCCTGTTGTAAACAAGTGTAATGCTTAATTGGGTCGTCCACTCACAGTTAACAGTCTTTGTATTGAGTTTGTGCTTGAAATGTACTGTAATTCTACAAACTGTTAATAAATATTTCAATCAATCAATCAATATATGTGGAACTAGCTGAATTATATATTGTAACGACCCTGCGAAAGACCCATGCTAAACATGTTACAATATTTTTTTACATTTGGTTCACCATGCCTGATGTTTTCTGAGGCTGATTTAAAAACTGTCAAGTGGCATTTCTTCCTCAGCCGGCTTGGGAAGCAGTGGATATGCACGGCTTGGGAAGCCGTGGATAATTATGCACGGCTTGTAATATCCATCCATGGATATGCATTATGCACGGCCTGGAATATCCGTGGTCCGTCGATAGGCTTGGGATACACTGCCATGTCTTGACCCCCTCGAATGCAATGAGTTAATCTCCAAATTAGTATGCCGATTTATATCGATTAAAGAAAATAAATTAAAAGTCAAATGATGCCTCATGCCTCCCTATCAATCATATGCACAGACTTTTAGAATGTATAATGCTTTGATTCTAGTCTAGCTATGTATTTATTTATTTATGTGAGATAAACCAATAATATTAGAAATAAACTGTATAATAAATTATTACAAGTTAATGCACATTAAGGTCCACAACTCCACATACAGAAATGTGTAAATAGACAGAAGCTATTACTGCCTTTAAAGTAGTTATTGTTATATTAGGCAACTATACTGTTATTATACTATTATTATCTGTACATATAGCGATGTAATGTACACTTATATAATAATAGTCACTCTTACCACACTAGCGTGGAGCAATTCTAGGGGCATCATTTAATATTCTGACTCTGAGTCTTCTGACTGCCCCTGGTTTGAGTTTTAGGAAACCCCTTCACAGCTTTATGCTTTATTCCCTGTCCTATTTTACTGCAATATCCCTCCGCCACGGCATGTAGGCCTAGTTCTCATACATACACAGACAAACTTGGTGGTTCTTATTCCGTCAGCATTTTTGGGCTGCAATTAAAAACAACGGATTTCCCCCGTCCACCCAAATAGAAGTGTTTTCGAGCTGTGTGTTGTTTTGTTATTTGTTATAATACGCCTTTGTTTACCGGAAACCGTAGTTCCGGCTGGTCGGGTTGAAGTGCCTGCGCGCGCGCGTGCGCGCGTGTGTGTGTGTGCGTGCGTGCGTGCGTGAGAGAGAGAGAGAGAGAGAGAGAGAAGGATGTGCTTCCCTTTTAAATCGGGCTCTGTAGCTTCGGTCGGACCATGTCAAGCGATTCTGCGGATTACAACAGGTAAATAAAAACAACACATCATAATTCACACATTATGCGTTTGTTTGCATTAATACTAACACAGTGCAGTGCTATAGTGCTGTGCTGTGGCCATAACGTGCATGCAAAAAACGGTGTTTTTATTTTACACGAATCATGGACAGCAGCCAGGCAGCCCAGGCAATAACATATTGCGTACAGCTTGTTAATGCAGTGCGTACTGCATCTGCTTGTCATCTCCTTAACGCCAGTTGACATTTTAGTCCTGGTTCTCATAGAAAATATGAAAAGCTTAATGAATTTAGAGAAATGTACTGAACTGAATCTCTTTGTTCTGCCTTTGTAGAAGTGTATTCACACATCTGTCTACATTATACAGTACACATGTGTTAGGTCATGGTATTTCTTTTGGGGCTGTGGTAGGATCCGAACGGTCACTTATTGGTGTGGTGTTTGCATCGTTTTGAGAGCTTCTATAATGGCTGCTAAGGAATGCATGAGCCACTGTGGCCTGCAGCCCTGCAATGTGCTGTATGTGTCCAAACCTTATGCCACTTGTCCTTTTTTGTCCTGGAAGCTCTAAAGACAGAGACCATGATGGAGGCCCCGATGGGATGGAGCCTGATGGTGTCATTGAGGTGAGGCACCACCACCACCACAACAACAACGTACACTCCTGTAAACATGATATGCCAAATGTAAAAATGTGGATGTTTAAAATTATATTGATATACAAAAGAATATATAACTACAAATGCATTATAATATATAATATAATTTCCCTTTTTTAATATCATAAACCATGTAATGTTGTACTCCTCTCAGCGGTTTGGTATATGAAACCAGTTATGCAACTGTCTGGGACTTAAACACACATACTATACTATACACCTTCTGCTTAGAATGTAGGGTCATTTTCTGAAGTAGAGCACACACCTGCACAAACCTGTTATTGCTTATTCCATCCTGTACTTATGTTCATATTTTCATACAGATACTCCCTGTTGAAGGGCTGTACGGTAGATCCTCTGTGTGTGTGTGTGTGTGTGTGTGTGTGTGTGTGTGTGTGTGTGTGTATTATCTATACTGTATATGACTGTAACAACATTGTCATGGACCTATTAGCTTTTTAAATGTTATTATTATTGTCTCCGGCAGATGATAGCTTGGCGGAGAATATGTTTTTGCACGTGTCCGTCCGTCCGTGTGTGTGTGTGTGTTCCGTCTATTACCAGCTAATCTGGCCCGGTCGCTACGAAACTGTGCACAGTCAGCACACACCCTCCCCCTGGATGCCAATTCTGAATCTCTGCCCCAGATTTTCAGAATGGCCTGTTATAGCACCACCACAACATTTTGTTTTATATTACTCACAGATTGTATCCGTACGTCATGAAAATCGGTACACTCTATCTCTAGTCTATAGTCATCATGTGATCAAGACGGATCGATCAGATTTTCCATATTCCATCCCGATTGGCTAAGATTGGCCTCCAAAGTTTGCGGGATTGGCTCGTTTTGAACAAAATGCCTCAAGTCAAATCCTGAACGCAGCTTGCAATTTACGTGGTATGTTGCACGCACATTGCTATTAGGCAGAGGAATAAATCCCACGCTATAACATTGGTTTGTTAAAGCGCTACCAGCTGGCGGATTTTTTGCAAAACACATTTTTGGAACAAAATGCCTCAAATCGTGAATTTGAATGTCGAACTGCCATCAAAGGTAAGAAATGGCACCCTTTTCACATTGGCCTATTACAGCGCCACCAGGAGGCCACAATAACCTACCTGACCTGGCGGAGAGCCGGAGACCTGTGCTCAGAGGAGGAGCACTATTTCTACTTTATCTTGTTCTGGTGCTTGATTCTTACTCTTAACCTATTACCTCTCATATGTTTCTCACTATTGTTGCTACCATGACACTGAATATCTCTCCGGGAATCAATAAAGGTTTATCGTATCCTAGTCCTATACTGCCCCCTGGGCTTGACAAACACACTATAATGCACCTAGGACAAATAAAGAGGATAAAGCACGGAGGTGTGGCCCGGTCTCCTGCGGGAGGTTTGCACATGCTCAGTGTAAACAGTAACTGTGATGATGGAGTGTTCCAGCAGAGGCGCTAGAATAGATAGAAAGCTCATAACTTGTGATGTAAATAATGAGATCCAGAACAGTTGAGAATTAAACAGAAGTCACCCTTCCCTTTTCAAATGTTTTATATCATCCACAGCACTTGAACAGTATCCATGTTCCTTTGTCATTTCACAAAAATAAAAGTTTGACACTACTTTGTACTAAAGAACATGGAAAATCCAGAAAAGAAAATATACAAAAGCATTAACATTTAGTAAATGTACATGTCCTTTATCTTTCAGTCTGTTATACACAATATCTTTTCCACAGTTATGAAATTGATATACTTTTTAAAATAAAAACAAAATCAACTTTGTACTATTCTCTTTTTGTGATATCATTTTTATTATTTCAGTTCAGGGTCAGCAACTCTCATGCACCTCTAGCACCTCTGCTGGAACACCATCATTGCAGTTCCTGTTTACACTGCACATGTGCAAACCTCCCGCTGGAGACCGGGCTGCACCTCCGTGCTCTATCCTCTTTATTTGTCCTAGTAATGCACCAGGATGTGGCCCAGGTGTGACTCCTCTGATTGCCTCCTTGGCTGTGGGTCGTCAGCTACATATAGACATAGAAAGGTAGACTCCTTCGGCTCTGGGGCGTCTGTATCTCCAGAGGAGGCATCTACATTGCCTCCAATGAGTTGGTCGGTGTGAGCTCGCCACCATTGGTGTGTGAATGTGCGAAGTGAGGACGCTGGCGTCGACTGTTTGACGCTGTTCCCAATGTATGAATGAATGAACCATTGTAAAGCGATTTGAGCACTTGGAAAAGCGCTATAAAAATGCAATTCATTATAGGCAAGCTTCTGTGACGCACGCTGTTCGCGGAAGCTTGCCAAGTTTCCGCGTGCGTCACAGAATGGGACGTTCGGTAGGCCAATCAGAGGCAATGTAAACGTTTGTTTTCTCATGCCAATGAAGCTCCTTTGGATTGAATTGATAAGTCCAGGAAAAGACGCGCTGTGATTGGCCAGTAGTCACTTGAGTGGCAGCGACCCAGCGTGCCTTCTGCACTTCCGCTTGACTTCCGCCGTTCCATCGTTCCAATGAACTGCAGCGGCCAATGAGGCATCTAGGTTTTTATATCTATGGTCAGCTACAAGTCAGTGGCAGAAGTATAGAAACAAACCAAATGAAGTGGAATGAAATGGCACTCCAAAAAATACAAATGAAGCCTTAATCAGAGCTGTAAAGAAGGCTCTGGATGAAAACTTTAGTGGTTCCTGATGCAGAGATCGATAGATAGATTATTTATTTCTGTGTCATGCACCAAAGGTGCCCATGCAACCCACATGGACTTACAGGACACAACATATAAATAATTGCATAATTGCATAGATGTACAATAAAATAAAATAAAAACTCATACAGAACATTCTGTCTTTTTCCCAAGCCTTGCATATGAAATCTTCAAAAAAGAAAATACCTTTCTTAAAACACAATTCAAGTCTTTCATGGTCATCCAACCAGAAAAAGTTGTAGAATAAATAAAAAATGTGAGTCAAAAGTCTTGCTTTTTCTTTTTTTATATATCTATTTTGGTGACTTATGGTTATGTGTAACTGTTAAATCTATAACTGTTACTCCAATTCCTTCTATATGTTTACACATTTTACATTTTAAAGCCACTCTTATAGCATACTGTAAGAAAATTGCAATCACAGCTATTGAATAAAACCTATAGTGTTAAACTCTTTGAGTGTAGAAATATAACCAAATACACTCAAATAAATTACCTAAAATTGAGATATTTAAAACAACTCAGGTAAAGAACTGTCAAATATTATTCTATGAAAGAATATTATGAATACAGTATTCACTCTTAAAATGCAATAGTTTTAACACAATAAAGCATTACACTTGTTTACAATAGGGTCCATCATTTTCAATTCATCCAAACATTAAGAGACTTACAAATATACACAACTATATAGTGAGTCAAAGCAGGAAATCATCATAGAGGAGGTAAAAAGGGGAAACAGTGAGTGAGGGGAAAAGGGGGTGGGTGGGGGATTCAGATTCAGATTTTACGGGGCCAGTTTCGAATTGCAGCCATCCGTACACTACAGTAGGTGCCCTTTGAGAGCAGTTTTGAAAGAGTCAAGGGATTTGCATGTCTTAATGACTGTTGGTAGGGCATTCCACATTTTGGAACGCCCTGCAAGATGCTGTACAACCCTAAGCCATTCCAGCCTGTAAGTATGTGAGTACAGTAGTTCACATCCATGTGAACTACTGTAGAAAGAGTTAGACAGAAGTTAGCCAGACACTACATCTGGTTGCATATGGGCGGAAAGAAACATCGCCACAAATTAGACCTTTACTAATTGTGTACTAAATGTTGGACTTAATGCACAACTTTTAGTGTGGCAGTAGATGCAAAAATTCTTCATATGAAAATGAGATAGACAGCCATTCAAATCCAGGTGAAATTGATTGAAACCTTTATTTATTCTCGAAAAGAGCATTGAGGTTCACCCTTATTTGCAAAGCTGCCGAGATTACACACACAAAATCAGCAATTAAGACATAAGCAGAAATAAAACACAAAAACAAATCTACAATTAAGGAAATGTATCGTCCCTAATTGATTTTTAACAATTAAATGTTGGGGTGATGTAGATGAAGTGCAATATAAAGTTGAAAATCGATTTTCAGCCTCTGAAACAGCTTGCACTGTACAGAAAGACACTGGACTTGATACAGTATCAAGTGGCTATACTGTTCTACAATTAAATATACACCGTAAAATCTCTCAGACTGTACAAATGTAACCAAATGGACTTGTAACTCAAATATGCATGAATCATACATAAGGTTTGATATTGAATTCAAATGTGAACAGATTTTTGGTCACTGGACTTAACATTCTGTGTATATTTGTATTTTTCAGAGCAACTGGACTGAGATCACAGACAACTTTGATGACATGAACCTGAGGGAGACTCTTCTCAGAGGTATCTACGCGTACGGTTTTGAGAAGCCATCGGCCATCCAGCAAAGGGCTATCATTCCATGCATTAAAGGTAAAGAAACATGTGCAATACATTGTACAATTGCACAGCACAGAGCATTCTGTTGGAACTGCAAAAAAGCAAGTTTGTGTGGAGTGGAGTAGTGAAGAATGAACTGATGCAGTATTAACCTAAACTTGCAATGGGAGCAATTATCCACACCCACTGTGATTGTTGCTCTATTCCATTCCCCCACTCTACTCCCAAGGCTATGATGTCATTGCCCAGGCCCAATCAGGAACAGGGAAGACGGCGACATTCGCCATCTCCATCCTGCAGCAGGTGGACATCACTGACAAGGACAAGGAGTCGTACACGCAGGCCCTGGTCCTCGCTCCTACCAGGGAGCTGGCACAGCAGGTAGGCCTCAGAATCACTCCCAATCGCCCACTATCACCGGGCGACGTCACCCAAAAGATGAATTATTTTTATCTTTTCGGCCGACGTTCCTCCGCCCTCTTTTCGCCTGTTCGCCTGCTATCGCCTCTATCACTCACCAGTAGTTTCCGGGTCCCATTGACAAATAATGCACTTCCGGGAAAATTCGTCTGGCTGTCGCCCGCTGTTAAAACGTACTGTCAGGCACACAGGTAATAGCACAACAGATGGTCTCTCTAAACTAAAGGCCTCTATATAGACCAAGGTGTCACTGACACTGTCATCAGGCAATCATTATAGTTTGCCTGACTTGCGATAGTCAGCCATTACATTAGCCAGGTCAGATGACCCCCTGCTTGAGTACAGTATGTTGAATCAGCAGCAGAGCTTCTTAGAAAGGGAGAGCATTTGCCCCTAAAAATAGTGCGAGGAAACGTAAAAATAATTTGGTCAGCATGTACCCGAGAGAGAGAGAAAGATAAAGTGAGGCAGAGAGTGAGGGTGGAAAAAGTGTGATAGAGACTTGCAGGCAATTTGCTAGGGCTGTCAGAACGAAGATATTCGGGACTCGAATATCATTTGAATATGCTTTGAATGTTGATATTGACATTCAAAAATGTTCCTCTATAAATGTAACTGAGTAACGAATCTGTGACTTATTTCCTGACGCACCAATGTGATCATCACCTCACACATGATCAACAATACAGTTTGGGTGCATGCACGGCACACAGCAAGTTAACATGAACATATTTGTCACCCAATGCGTCTGTTCTGCGAGAATCTGCGCACTCGGATGCGGCAGGCAATACTCCTCACTTTCCATCCAAAATTTCACTTGGTAGTTACGTTTAAGAAACAGCAAAAGTGAATCAACATTGTTTAGTCTGTCACTACAACATGTTATCCAACAGCATTAGCGGTGTAATGATATTGGTATTGAACTGTTTGGTACACATTTGTGTTACAAACAGCAAACAAAACAATATGCTCTTTAAAAATATGTTTGTATATATTTGTAATATGTCTGTATCGTATTGAACCGAACACTGCATTTTGAAAAAAAAACTTTACTCCCCTAACGTAAACATGTTTATATTATTTGTTACTTTATATCACAGATTCAGAAGGTGATCCTGGCGCTGGGTGACTACATGGGAGCAACATGCCACGCCTGCATCGGAGGAACCAATGTCCGCAACGAGATGCAGAAACTTCAGGCCGAGGCGCCGCATATCATTGTCGGCACACCTGGGAGAGTCTTTGATATGCTTAACAGGAGGTTCCTCTGTAAGTACACAACCAATTGAACTACACGCACGCACGCACACACATAAACATACAGTATAGAAGTTAATATACTGTGTATATATAAGTATAAGTGTAATGCCATTGTGGTGTATGATTTGTTTAGTCAAATAGCAGGCAAACGGCCGATAGTCGAAAAGTGGGCGGAGGAACGTCGCCCGAAAAGATAAACATAATTCATCTTTTCGGGTCAATTAGGTGATGTGTCGGCCGATGCTCAGATCCACCAGATCGCCAACACCATTACCTAAAAGATAAAGCTTTGAAGATGAATGTCTTTCTTTACCGTTTTACAGATTAGCTAATCTACTCTGTCCTGGACTCACATCAGCGCCAGAATGTGCTTGTGGAAGACGTGTTGAGAGATTGCCTGTCATCGTCTTTATGTTTTCTCTTTATGCCCATTTATGCTTCACACAGGTGTGATTTTTGTTAAAGCAAATACTAAAGTTGTGAACGGATGGATACTTGAGGTCTCCTGCCAAACTGTTGTAAAGGAGTAACATTAGTTCGAACGTAGGGTTAGGATTCTGTGGATCACAGGGAAAGGAAACCTTTAAAGGCATGCAAAATGAATATACGTACTCAACTCTCGAAACCGATGAGAACATTGTTGGAAGGTAATGGGTAATAGGGGCAGCAGTCCTCCAGAGTAGACCCGCCCGGTACTAATTTGCACTTGAACAACTCAGAACTCACTAACAATAATGACACACCTATTATATGCCAGTATTTTGGGGGGGGGGGAACTGCTTAACAAACAATCCTAACAAAAGTGGGATCCCTGCAAAGTAATCAACTGTTAGTTATTGTACCAGCTGGAGTGGTGAAGGAAGTACAGTAGTGATAACAGAAAAAGCCCTCTGGGCTTTTTGTGTTATCCTTTTAGCGTAACGTTTGGCTGTAGCCTACCTCCTGTACTGTTAATAATTGTGTTAAGGTTTTCAATCAATCAATCAATCAATCAATCAATCAATCAATCAATCAATCAATCAATCAATCATTCGTGTGTGTATAAGACGCATACGTGCCTACACGGGTTGTGCAAGGATATGCTGTGATTGGCCAGTCGCTGTGATTGACACTGACAGCCTAAACCTTAACCTCAGTAAAACTATACCTAAATCTAAACCTTAACCTCAGTAAACTTAACTTGCCCGGGGGCATGGTTATAAGCACAACCCGTGTTGGATTTAGTATGTCTGACTAGAGTCACCGTGACCACACATCCTACTTTATAGTACCCATTGGAACATTTGACAGACCTTTTTATTTTTCATTATTTCTTTCTTCTTAATGATTACATTCAAGCCAGGAGTGTTGTGGCAAGTTATTTACTTGAGAGAGATGACATTGGGCAAAACTGCAGTGCAGCTGGTTACCAACAAATGGTTTCCTCTCATTCTATTGCTCAGCTCCTAAGCGGATCAAGATGTTTGTCTTGGATGAAGCCGATGAGATGTTGAGTCGAGGATTCAAGGATCAGATCTATGAAATCTTTCAAAAATTGCCAACCAGCATCCAAGTGAGTTCGATTTTTCACTCAAGTTGGATTTTCCTTTATTTTACCTCATTGTTTTTCCCCTAGCGTTCTTTTTCAACCTGTTTATTGGATGGGGGAAATGGGCTTTGTCCGTGGGTGCATGATATTGTTTGCATTTCCAATTGAAAAGGCGGTCCTGGATTTCAGTAATGTGCATGGCGCTCATTTGGGGCTTTTGTGTTTGGACAGAGTTGGCACTGACACTCTTTCTTATGCTGTCTTCTGCATTGTGCCATTGTGTTGATTGTTCATGGATTCATAAAGAAACGAGCATGGGCCAGCCGCCAACCCATGGTGTTATTAATTATTTTGTTGTTTGCTTCCACAACAAGCTGTCAATGTACAATATCAAATTGAGATTAAGGCAGTTGTATTCATAAGCTTTTGCTGTCTTTTTATTTGAGAATGCGGCAAATGTTTTTAACCATCACATTGCTATTCTAAAGTAACGTCTAGTCAGTGTTTCTCTCCCAAAGACAGAAACCAGCCCAGTTGCCTAGAGGCTAGAGTTGGTGATGTCAGAAAGCTATTTCATCTGAATGTGCTTGCAGGTTAGCATGTGGTTTTGGGAAGTAGTTGATTAGATTAGACACTTTTTATTGGACTGTCTCAGACAAGAGGAGTATTCTACACAGTATGAATTGTCAAACTTTAAGTGC
The DNA here is from genome assembly GCF_964188405.1 of Protomyctophum parallelum. Taxonomy (NCBI): domain Eukaryota; kingdom Metazoa; phylum Chordata; class Actinopteri; order Myctophiformes; family Myctophidae; genus Protomyctophum; species Protomyctophum parallelum. The sequence continues at coordinate 10,696,684 of NC_139701.1, read as the reverse complement.
CAGACTAGTAGTGTTTTACAATGTAGAGCCCGACCAATATGGAAACGTTGAGCTGGAATGAACATGTATATGTGGATTCTGTACTGATTGCAAGCTGGTTTTATTTGCCACATCACACAATTTTATTTTAATTTAATTTTACTTTAATTTAGAAAAAAAAAATTTTCATGAGTACAATGTGTCATTGTAAAACGAAATGCATACACAGCTATCGATCCTACATACCGGCAACACACCTTAACAGAATTGCCCAGAAAGGCAAATAACGAGCCATGTCCTAGCAGTTCTTTACCAGTCCTAATAAATCCTGTGGCTGTCCTCTAGGTGGTGCTGTTGTCAGCCACAATGCCTGCTGAGGTGCTGGAGGTGACCAAGAAGTTCATGAGAGATCCGATTCAGATCCTTGTCAAGAAGGAAGAACTCACTCTGGAGGGAATCAAGCAGTTCTACATCAACGTCGACAAGGAGGTGAGAAATTATAGAGGAAGCGAGGAGGGAGTGGAGGATGGTGGAGGAGGTTTTTAAAGAACACACACACACACACACACACACACACACACACACACACACACACACACACACATACACACAGTATATAGATGTTTGGGGGAGATAATCTGATACTTGGAACTTGGGACGGACAACAGTCTTCGTCCTGAAAGCACTCTGCTAAAGTCATTCTGTCTTGAATTGGGCCTCATCAGTCTAGTCTGGCCAGCGTGATGATGCCTGTATTACTACATCAAATTGCCAGATTAATCTGGCAGGCAGTTAGTAACTTCCCTCCCTCCTACACCAGGATTGGAAGCTGGACACTCTGTGTGATCTGTATGAAACGTTGACCATCACCCAGGCTGTGATCTTCCTCAACACTCGCAGGAAGGTGGACTGGCTGACAGAGAAGATGCACGCCAGGGACTTTACCGTCTCTGCACTGGTGAATGATTTAACAAAGTGCACCTTACTCCTTATTCTTAGTGCCTATTGTAGGCATGTCATAAAATGTGAAAATTCGATGAACACAAGATAGATGGGCTATTTTCTGAGAAGAGATTTGGTGAAGATTCCTTTTTTAGTTTTTTAAAGAATCGAGAGAGAAAAAGGAGGGGAACAAGTAGACATATAGTCATAGGGGTTAAGTGCTTAATGTCAGTTTCAGGTGATACTAGTGAATTGTTTCAATATCAATGATGTCTGTTTGCTCCCCGCCAGTGTCTGTGCCTAGCGCCAACCATGGAGCTATAGAGTGTTGCAGTCCCTGCATTCAAAAGAGCTGAATAAATGTTTTATGGACCCATAATAGTGATTATTATTTAAGTTAAGTTTAGCCATAACCATTGTTTTTGCCATAAAGCAGGTAGCTTTAAGGTATGGCCATGACAGCAATGGTAGGAAAAAAGATATATAAAGTTAATCATATTCGGATATTCGTTTTCGGCCAACTGTTTCCTATATTCGGTATTCGGTTTTCGGCCAAGAATGTCCCTTTCGGTGCATCCCTAAACTGAATTTCCCATTCGTTTTTCCCTTAGACGTTTCAGAAAGTATTTATTTAAAGACCTCGGACAAAGACAACTCGGCTTCTGACAAATCATGGCAATAAACACAATTTTTGGACCGAACATAAAGAAGAACTTCTACACTTTTTAGTTTTTCTTCTAATTATTTGTTCGGTTTATTGTCATGATTTGCCAGGAGCCGAGACTGATAGTCTGCAACGCTCTATAGATGAACACATAATAAACTAAAGTGAGTAACAAAATTATGCTGTATTTTCAGCATGGAGACATGGAGCAGAAGGAGAGAGATGTGATAATGAGAGAGTTCAGATCCGGATCCAGCAGAGTCCTTATCACTACTGATCTGCTGGTACACTTCTGCTGGGTTCAACTTCACATACACACAAACATACACATATACGTTTCTCTGCATTTTAAACGTCATTAGGAGTCAGAAGGAGATAATATTTCCAGCAGCAGTCCTAATGATTTATTTGGTTTGTGTGCAGGCTCGTGGGATTGACGTGCAGCAAGTGTCTTTGGTCATTAACTATGACCTCCCCACAAACCGAGAGAATTATATCCACAGGTGAGGTGAAATCAAATGTATACATTAATTCCATTATGAATAAAAACCTACATTTCTATCACCTACGATAGTTTGAATTAGAACCACATTATGGTTATTTGTACGTTATGTGTGTGTATGTTCCTCTATTTAAAGCGCCTTGGATAAAGGTGCTATATAAATGCACCATTTGCCTCCCTTTCATGACAGAATTGGACGTGGCGGCCGTTTTGGTAGGAAGGGAGTTGCCATCAACTTTATCACAGAGGACGATCAGCGGACACTACGTGACATCGAGACCTTTTACAACACATCCGTTGAGGAGATGCCGATGAACGTAGCCGATCTGATTTAGATGTCCACTCCAGAGCTAGTTGCTTATTTTTGGTTCCATTTTTTAATGCGGCACCCACAATTTAGCAGAATTATTACACGAGCATTGTGCTTAATCTTATTGGAAGCAATTTATTGAGTCTCTTTTTGTCTGAAATGCTGGAAGAGGATCGGAAATTTCCAGATATTGTCTAGCATATTGTAAAGCAAAGCTAGCGACTGATCGTCGCAAGCTCTGGTGAAGGTGTGACGATAAATGTGTGGTTGTTCTGAGTCTCAATCCCCAGGTTTATTACAGAAGGGAATAGGACTCATTTATATTGGTGATGGGTTCACACTGTTGGTTCTCTGTTATGTATTCTTTTCCTAGGCCAATAGAGGCACATATAGTAGACATTCTCTATCATTTGATAGCTTACTTATGGACTAAAAGATACAAGTGCTGCGTAAAGTCAGCAGATTATGTGAAGCCGACATATTTATGGTTATTAAAAAAAGGGGTCAGAAGCAAAAGTGACCCCTTATATATTCAGCACTTCCTCATTGATACTTTTGTTTTGTGTGCAATGTATACAGCCTATTTAATCTCTTTTCCAAACAAATGGGGACCGAGTATTTATCTGTGACAGGCGGCTCCACAAAAATATAAGCTCCTTGAATTGTATTGGCTGGGTTTGAAAATAAAAACAATCATGGAATGTGGTTACTTGTTTCTCTTTCCTGTCTCAGAATGAGACTACATTCTAAAAACACACTTGTATTGTTGGCATCATGGGCATGGACATGATAAATAGGTTGGTTAGAGATTGCAATTAATTTAGACTTTGATTAGGCATGGAGGGTTTACAGCACAAATTAACCTAGCCAATCATCCATGGTCATAATTTTGTTCTCACATTTAGATCAAAATAGACACCCAAATCAATACGTATATTGAGGCTAGGGACCCCCATACACATTTGTGTAATGTTTATATATATATATATATATATATTATTTTTTACCGCTGCTTTAGGCTGTCTAATGTGAAATAATTCTATTTTCTCTAGTCGGTGTATAATCTAATGTGACAAATATAGGAGTGCAACTACGCTATTTTAGTATTTTTGGTAGTTAAATTACAGCTACCTGAATAGCTACAGTACAGCTAGCCCAACACTGCTTGACCTAACGGACAGGAAAATGGGACTTTCACTGGTTTGAAAGGCAACGTTTTGAACGACTACCTGTTATGAGCATGCATCAGTCATTTGCTTAAATGTGTAATTCTGATCAAAACTTTTGAAATGGATTTAAACCCTAAATGTGGATGATTTGCTTAAAACTGACAAGAGGAACAACATCGACATTGTAGAAACAATTTAATAGGCTACCGTCCAAAAATACAAAATAGTGTACAAATGACTTGTTGGTCCAACGGTTGCAAGTACAGACACACTGGATTTATCACAGATCAGAAGTCTGATAGGGAGATGTTTAAACATTTACTAGGTCATGTATGAAAAAACACAATCTGGTAAGTACTGCTCAAAGAAAATGGCCGGTGCCAATTAGCTAGCTAACGAGCTTTGCAGCTTGTGAAACCAGTTCTAGTTGAAGAAGCACTGTGGCATACAACTTTGTTCCGTTTATTTTTTGTATCAATAATGTGTACAGCATATACATTACGATGTAACACCACTGTTGTTTATGATGGAATCAAAGTAGGTCTTTGACAACGTCTGGCTTTAAGAAATTACATCATATGGCAGCCAGGTATATGGGAAAACATGAACAAAAAAAACAGCACATGACTTGACATCATGTGGCAGCCAAGTCTATGGACTTTAAATATTTTTCTTTAAGCAGTGACGTCATGCGGCAGCCACAGTGGGCGTCCCTGACTACAACACACGTGTGTTTGATAACAGGCAAAGGTGTAAATGTGATGTTGGTTGGGTCAAGAGAGACGGGAGAGAGTAGTACTAGTTGTTCTGGGAGGCCTGCTGCATGATGACAGAACATAGGCTCAGTATCTGCAGGTACTCATCAGCTCCATCTGCTAGGCACTTATCAACCACCTGGAAACAGCGTGAAAATGCAAACACGGATTAAAGCAAAAATAAAATCTCACGACTGAAACAGTGTGCCCCCACAATAGCAAATTACATGTTTTTGGAATATTGTTCCTGCTGATTTTACACATGACTGCCAATCAGTTGAAGAAGTCACAGACTGAGGCTTTAATGTCTGCTTTTATATGAAATATCCGACCATAGGGTTTTATGGAAGATGCACATAATGCTAGTTTGACCATTTAAAAAGCAAGGCTTTTGCACATCTACAAGCGACAGGTGCGTAGTAGGAAGACAGTCACGTGCCCGACGCACTGAAAAAGAAGCGACTCCCGCACACAGTCTTCAAATGCAGTGAAATAGTTTATTAGGGAACCAGCAATGTTTCGGCCTATACAGCCTTCATCAGGCCATCTTTATCACAAAGATACTGATAGCTTGATGAAGGCCGTATAGGCCAAAACGTTGCTGGTGTCACTGGCTGGTTCCCTAAAACGTTTTCACTGCATTTCAAGACAGTGTGCTGGAGTGCTTTCTTTTTTTAGTTTGACCATTTGAAATGCTCTAATCTTAAAATAAGCCAAAGTAGCCTATTCTACAAGTGCTCAATGCGACACAGACAAATTGAGAACTTGAATAGAATAGGCTACTTTGGCTTATTCGCTTATGCTTAACTAGAAGAAATGCTGGCATCTCCAGAATCCAAATGACTGAAATCAAATCGTGACGACTGATAACTTTAATCCATGTGCAAAAGAATGAGGGCAATGCTAACCAATTAACGATTCAGTTACAGGGAAGCAGCCCACCAGATGAACGATATCTGATATAATTTATATGCAACGCTAAAGCCTTAACAATTGTTTTACTTAATCCCCATCATAGCCTTCTAAATGGATTTTGCAGCCCATCATGAATTGCCTTCATGGTATTTGCTGACTGTACAGAACAAGAGAAGCTAGTTGACGAGGGGTCTTACATGGGAAATAAAATGTAACCACAGTCATAATTGAAGCTGGGTCATACATTTCCAGGACAGAAATATGGATAATCCGTTCTGAGGAAAACCTCACTGCATTTGTGACTAAATAAGGCAAGAAAATGTGACCAAAATGTGGTCATTGCCAGGTCCACCACAAACTGAGTTGTCAGTGGCACACATTGGCACAGCTTGGTAAGGTAACCCATGTCTGGATGGGTTATGGAGTCAGGACCAGTATTTCCTTTATAGCCATATTAAAATGTGAGAATAATTATGTTCAGTAAAGGTAATTTAATTACATTGACGCGATTTGTACTGACAATACTGTATATATCTTTGGACCAACACCTGGACTTATTCATCAGAGCATGTGAAGGCTCATAGCCGAAACGCGTAAGGGTTCCTTTTTGGTGTGCGCCAAAAAAGAAAAGTGAGTACAGTACTTTGTCCTCAATTTATTTAAAATGTTGGATGTGCTACCTACTTTTTTATGTATACAGGATTTTGGGTCTAGCGCTCCACTGAAAACGATTGCTGATGTGCAACCTCTTTTTCTCATTTACCTGGACATTTAGTCAATTGTTGCACTGTAGTTTTGATCAGACCAGAATACTCACTGCCTTGATCTCAAGTCCATACAATAGTTAAGTTAAAAATATTCAGCACTTTGCGGGGGCTCCCACAAATGTCCTGAAGGATCGCTAAAACTCGCAGACAGAAGTACGTCCAGACATCAAAATACCTACCGCCATCTTTTCTGCGACGGCCGACTTCTGCTTGTCGTTAAGGTCTTCACCTATGAACTGCTCATGGAGTTGACCCAGGATTTGACTGGCTGCATAACCTTCATCCACCATATTCTGTCGCACCGTGGAAGAGGTGAAAAGATACAGTATAAATAAGTAAAGATAGGGAAATGGAAGCAGATAAAGGGTCAGACGAGCTGTTAATTTGAATATAATTTGGCTCAATCTCCACCACAGGAATGACATTCATTTCACTGGCGTTCGTTCCCTTGTTAGTTAGGAATAGACCACCATGTCTGGGTACTTGCCTTCACAGCAATCTCTAGCTTCTCAAACGTTCCCTTGTAACAGATCTGTAACAAATTGTCAATCATCTTGGGAGGGACTACCTAAGACAAAGACAAATAATAAATATTAATAATCGATTGAATTTGGCATATGTAACTAAAACACAAGTTTACAGACAGATAAGTATGATAACACGCGTTAAGAGGCTAGTGACTACACAGTAGTACTACAGAAGTGGATCTCACCCACCCCAGCTATCTCGATAATAGCACTCTCTGTGATCTCCTTCTCCATGTTGAGACGAGCTGCACTCTGGAGGAAGGTGATTGCTTTTCGTAGGTCACCGTCCGAAACTTTCACCAAAGCTGCTATTGCCTGGAAGAGAAAGGTAGTCAGCAGCTGGCCCTGAATTATTACATGTATGTACCTAAAGCTTTTTAAATATTTGAGTACAAGGACAATATTAATCCCTTGTTGTACATCCTGCATTCTCCCCTCGGTTACCTCCGTGGAGTATTTAAGGTTCTCCTTCTGACAGATGTCCAGCAGGCGCTCTTCTTGGATCTTATTGGCTAGAGGTTTAAAACGGAACTTGGAACATCTGGAGGTCAGTGGCTCAATGATCCTAAGAACCATACGGAGACACACCATGGTTAGCCACAGTAACACAGAGTAGGCTGCGTGTGCGTGCAATGCATGTGTGGCTATCAGCACTGTAGTCTAGTGGTAGGGTCTGATAATTGACCTGCTATGATGAGTGTCCATTATGACAACTGTATAGTTTAGAGGTGCAATCTGTATGTTTTATGTCATACCCGAGTTTCATATCCTGCATGCATGAATTAAAGCAAAATAAAATCTCACAACTACCCCCACACTACTAGCACCATTTCCTAAACAATGAACACAATATGTCAATTAAATTATGTTTTAGTAATATTGTTCCTACTGTGACATACTGCCAATCAGATGAAGTATTCACAGACTTTAACCGGCTTTAACCTTTGCTTTTATATGAGATATCCGAGACCATAGGGTTTCATGGAAGATGCACTTGAAATGCTCAAATCTTCAAATAAGCAAAAGTAGTGTATTCTAGAATACACTACTTTGGCTTATTCGCTTATGCTTAAATAGAAGAAATGCTGGCATGTCCAGAATCCAAATGACTGAAATCAGTCGTGGCGACTGAGAACTTTAATCCATGCTCATGGGAGACGGTATCATCTACCACTTGGCCAAGAGGAAAGATATTGGGGAAATATCAAGGGAACTATATCACACAAGCTTCAGGCAGTACCAAGTCTTGTTCCGGATTGCAGATTTATTGATATTTCAGGCCCATTCATGGCTATGAACTGTTGGCCCTGTCCGTCATCACCAGTCCTTGATGTGGACCGATAAATGATTCAAACGCAGGTGTGGGCATTGTGCTAGCATAGCCTACCTGCTAACATAGCTACAGAAGAGGCAGCAGCAGGTGTTAGCCTACCTGCTAACATAGTTACAGAAGAGGCAGCAGGTGTTAGCCTACCTGCTAACATAGTTACAGAAGAGGCAGCAGCAGGTGTTAGCCTACCTGCTAACATAGTTGCAGATGAGACAGAAGCGTGTGGTACGCGTCTCCTTCTCCATGGTTCGTCTCAGACACGCCTGGGCAGCACCTGTCATGGAGTCAGCCTCATCCAGGATGATGATCTTGAATGGAGGGCATGGCTTTCCGCTGGGCAACAGCAACATAACAATATAAACATAAATATTCATGACTGCAACAGCTAACAAAATAAATATTCAATTGTTGAGTGCAAGGATGCAAATGGTCATTTTGATCATTCACACACACAGTATTTGATTTAAAACGGACGTGTTTTCAACCAAAAGACTTAAGCAATTATTTTTACTGAATTCCACTACATTTCCTCTTAGAAATGATTATGGAATATTGGATACTTACTCTGTGCGTCTCCCGGCCACAGTGAGCTGAGCAAACCTCTTGACCTTCTCTCTGACCACCTGGATCCCTCGTTCGTCAGACGCATTCAACTCCAGCACCCTCTGCTTGTAAAGTTCTGGACTGGAGTGGAGGGACAGAGGAATGGACTCATGGACAAGCACAAAGACATACTGTACATGTACAGACCAATCCAGCTCCACCACTCGGGATTAGGACAATATAAAACATCTGAGATTATTTCAACGTTTTTGTGGGGCGCTAGGCCCTCTTAACTTCATGCCCCCCTGTGACGTCATATGGTAGCCAAGTCTATAGACTTTGTGCCTTCACCCAAAGGCGGCCCTCACTTCACACAAGTGTGATTTCTTTATTTGTAGAGCAAGTGCGCGACAACAGAAACATGTATCACAACAGTCCTCACCCGTAGAGTTCTCTGGCAGCTGCTAGGATGGTAGAGGTCTTCCCTGTACCAGGAGGGCCATAGAAAAGTAGATTTGGTAGCTGGAATTACAACACACACACACCCCCATATATTAGTTGACGTGGCCAGCCTAACTAACTATGGATGTCAAATTCTCACTCAAACAGTTAAGCTGTTGAAATGCTTCCCCACACCATCAAGAAACATTCAAGAAACACTGATCCCAAAGTACTAAACTAAAGTGGAACCAATTTAAATTGGTTATTGTGTGGATCATGTTTCATGATAAATGCTTTTATGTGATGTATTCCCATGCTTTTGTTCTTGCCTAAATGTAAGTCGCTCTGGATTAAGAGCGTCTGCTAAATGCCTAAATTGTAAAAATTGTAATCATGTACACGAAAGGAACATTTCAAAATTGTTCTGTCCCCACTCCCCAGACAGTGCATGTTTATTTTCTATGACACCTTGTGGTGGAATGTTGTATTGCATTTAGTGCTTTGCTCCTGTCTTGCTGTAGTCAGCCCAGTGTGTGTTTCAGACAGCACATGACAAACACTATGACAGCACAAACTATTCAAGCTGCAATTTCCAAGCTTACTACTTTTCAGCTTTTGTGGACTTTGAAGGTCTAAAACTGTACGTTTAATTTGAATGTATGTAATATGCAAATGCATACTTTGATATTTTACTGGTGCATTATGAGTTTAAGACTGCTTCAGTATGTTGTTTATGTATTGAATGTAAGTTGTATGTTTATGTTTTAGGTTCATAGTTTTACAAAATAGATGTTGGATTCTGTCACTAAAAGGCCTACACTACACTCTGGTCTCCTGGGTCTTTCTTTCATGGAATCACATGTTAGCTATCTGCTAAACCAGGGATGGGCAACTTTGACGATGGAGAGGGCCACTATATTTCCACACTCACTCCAGAGGGCCACTATAGTTCCACACTCACTCCAGAGGGCCACTATAGTTCCACACTCACTCCAGAGGGCCACTATAGTTCCACACTCACTCCAGAGGGCCACTATAGTTCCACACTCACTCCAGAGGACCACTATAGTTCCACACTCACTCCAGAGGGCTACTATATTTCCACTCACTCCAGAGGGCCACTATAGTTCCACACTAACTCCAGAGGGCCACTATAGTTCCACACTCACTCCAGAGGGCCACTATAGTTCCACACTCACTCCAGAGGGCCACTAGTTCCACACTCACTCCAGAGGGCCACTATAGTTCCACACTCACTCCAGAGGGCCACTATATTTCCACACTCACTCCAGAGGGCCATATATTATTGTCGTAGCAAAAATAGACGATCTACAAGCTCAAAACGCGTCGCGCTGCGACACGTTTTGAGCTTGTAGATCAGCTATTTTTTTGCTATATTCGAATTGAAATCTTGAATTATGTTTTTGTTTGAATCCTGAAAATTAACATTTTATGTCATTTCAAATGCCTTTAATTATACGTGTGTTGAGCATTGAGCTACTAATTTAGACTGAAGTAATTAAAGCGGGTCATGTTTGCGTGTTGTGGAATTGTAAACAGCTGAAACCAATATTATATCAGTATTCTGACATTAACCTGAGGGCCACATTAAGTGAAGGTGGGGGACGCATGTGGCCCCCGGGCCGCCAGTTGCCCACCCCTGTGCTAAGCAGACCACTATATAGCCAGAGTAGAGAATCAAGAACAATGTACATTTTTGCTATTAGACAGTAAAGTGGAATACCGGAGAACTGGACAGTTTACCAAGTCACCACAAGGAACATTTTTCATCAATGTCTTCATCGTTTTGCTAAGATGCTGTCTTCATCAGTGTCAAACCCACAGATGATAAAAAGGTGAGTATGTGAATACCAATGATAAGTATAGGCCTTCCATTTCAGGAATTGTTTACTAATGAATTACATTGTTTCAGTACTTTGATGTTTAAACTTTTAGCATTCCTACTTTCTCTAGTGTTAACTCTAAACACCTATACTCTCTCTCTCTCTCAATTCAATGCAATTTAAACGCTTTACCTCCCAATGTATGAATGAATGAACCATTGTAAAGCGCTTTGAGCACTTTACAAAAGCGCTATAAAGTTGCACTTCATTATTATTAAATGAAGGTGAAGTAGTTGGTAAACTGGCGAGTTCTCCGGATACCGTAAAGTGCACACTGGGCTGCAATGCCAGCCTGCATGTAAACCTAAACACTTACATCTGCCCCTTCCAGCCTGCATGTAAACACTTCTCTGCCCCTGCAGTGACTTCTGCATCATGTACATGTACACACTTACATCTGCCCCTTCTAGTGACTTCTGCATCATGTAAACACTTCTCTGCCCCTTCCAGTGACTTCTGCATCATGTACATGAAGACACTTACATCTGCCCCTTCCAGTGACTTCTGCATCATGTACACACTTACATCTGCCCCTTCCAGTGACTTCTGCATCATGTACACACTTAAATCTGCCTCTTCCAGTGACTTCTGCATCATGTACACACTTACATCTGCCGCTTCCAGTGACTTCTGCATCATGTACACACTTACATCTGCCCCTTCCAGTGACTTCTGCATCATGTACACACTTACATCTGCCTCTTCCAGTGACTTCTGCATCATGTACACACTTACATCTGCCCCTTCCAGTGACTTCTGCATCATGTACACACTTACATCTGCCCCTTCCAGTGACTTCTGTATCATGTAAACACTTACATCTGACCCTTCCAGTGCCTTCTTCAGTACTGCTATCACCTCTTCCTGATACGCCACATCATCCACACACTTTGGCCTGCTGGAATAATGAGCACAAATAAGGTCTGTCAGCAATAACAATATAACAACATTCATGTGATAAGGAGCCAACAGCAATAGTTCCACTGATGAATAAATGTATCATAAGCATACTACATACAGTAGCAGTGCCTAAGAACTGCAACAGTGGCTATATATAGGCATAGCCGCAATTGACTCCCCACTCATCCACTTTGCTTTTGCGATCTGCTTGTAAAATCCACCGTAGACATGTTATGAGCTACTTTCTGTCAAGAAATTCTCTGCAGGTGATTATTAAGTGTTGGAGTTTGGAAGCACTCGTTGACTGAGCGGCCCTGCGTACCACCTGCATTTGCACATAATGCAGGAGGCAGCAGCACGACCCGTTGCACTAAAGCACTAAAAACGAGTGCTTCCGAAATCCAACACTTAGAAAGTAGCTCATAACATGACTACGGTGGATTTTTATGAAACAAACGCTTGGCAGATTGAAAGAGGATAATTCAAGCTTGCCCTACAGCTGCAATGTTGGTGAGTTTAACATTGTTTAATACAAGCAGATCACAGCACTTGGATGAGTGGGGAGTCAATGGAGGTTATTGCAACTCTAGATTCATCCCATTATTTAAAAAAATCCAGAGTTGCAAATTGCGGCTAATATAGGCACTGTTGTTAAGTTATTTTCACACTTACTATTTCTCCACCCAGGGGACAGGCTTGGCTTTCTTCTCTGTGCTGGCCCCTGCTACTGCCTTGTCTTTCTGAGGTTTAGTAGCTTGGGCAGATGCTCCTTTTAAAAACGCCTGCATGACTTCGGTCTAGAGGGGAGCAACTAAAACAACCAAAAGCAGGCGTTTTAGATCAACAAAATTGGATATTATATACACTGTAGAATAGATTATATTTATAACATAAGCAGTGTGTACAGGATATTATTGCTTCAAAAGACTGAAGAGGCTGAAGCTGAATGCCAATGCATCGTGACACATTGTGAGCTTGTAGATGGGCTATTTGCAAATGGCAGAAATGTATATACCGCAGGGCTAAAGTGGTTAATGTATGTTTTGTAATAATAATCCAAAATCTACAAAGTAAAGTAACTTAATTGGTACTAACTAAAAATGTCAAATAATTGTAGTGGAGAGTAAAAGTACAATATTTGTCTCTGAAATGTAGTGGAGTAGAAGTAAAAGTAACATTTGACATACTCAAGTAAAGAAAGAAATACCTCAAAATTGTAATTACGTACAGTACTTTTAAGTAAATGTACTTATAGTTACTTTCCACCACTGTAAAACAGTACCATAATGACACTATTGGTTCTATGCAAGTATAGTAGAATTATATGTATTCGTATTTCAGGCTGCTGAAAGTCTGCAGAGTGCCATTCCATCATGGAAATGATGGAATTCATTTGATTTGATGATTATTGATGATTGTTTCATTTCACCAGCAGTTAGGCTGTCATAAAACGCACTGCATCGCGTCAGAATAGCCGTAGTCCAACTAAGACTCTCGTAGATGTATTTAATCTATAAATTGACATGTCAATTTGTACATCTAGTCACTAGATGACACACTAGATTCTAGTGTGATCGATCATAAAATAGTAAAATTCATAACGAGTTAACATAATAACAGCCTACTACAGTACTGCAGCCTACTACAGACTCTAGTTTAGATTCTAAACTACAAGACACGTAAACGACGGACTCTACTTACCGACAATAATGAAGGCAAGCCGCAATGCTAATAATAATAATAATCCGTTAATAGATCAGTCAAATATCTCCAACACTGACTGCACTGTTGTTGTTGACATGTGAAACTGAACAGTGATTTCGCGCCCTGCCGCCGGGGAAGACCGCTTCCGCTTCCGCCTTCTTCTTCTTCTCAAAGTGGGCTGGGCTGGGGGCGCAGATGTCTCCCTCTCTCTCTCGGCTAATGGTGGTGGTCCCAGGGGTAATATAAGATGATAATGTCCTCCTCCTCGTCTCGCTCGCGTCAAAAATGCGGAACAGAATCACCAGAATGGCCTCTGACTGACAATATTGACGATACGAATTATGAACAACAAGAAGAAGAGGAAAAAGGTCTGCCTGGTGGTATTGTTGTCATTGTGCGCCAGGTGGGTCGCCGTGAAAACAATATAACAGTGGTGGTGGTTATTGCATTCAGTGTATTTTTTCCATGGCAATTGCCCACAATTGACTCAAACATTACTGGTCATAAGTTTGTGTTATTGTGTAGATAATTGCTGATTTACAACATTGTTTACAACAGTAGGCTAAACTGGCCTGATACGTTCTAGTTTTCTAATGACATTACCTCTCATTAACTCATAGTCTTCGTGTAAAATTATGTTTTCAATTGAACTGGAATATTTCCACTATCAAAAATCCCATTCCACTGACAATTTGGCTCCATGCACCAGGTTTTGTCACTATAAGACCTATTAACCCCCCCCTCCCCCCCCCCCCCCCCTCTCTCTCTCTCTCTCTCTCTCTCTCTCTCTCACTCTCTCTCTCTGTCTCTCTGTCTCTCTCCCTCCCTATGGTATTAAGGCCCTGTGATTCGTTTCCTGGTTATATGACTCAGCTCCTCTATCAGAACAAACAGAGCATCATCAAAGAGACAGTGGTACCCTCCTCCTCCCTCCCTGAGCCAGAGAGAGGAGTCTCCCCTGGTGTGTTAATGACTGACACACACAAACAACAACAGCAGCAGCAGCTTTTTATTATACATTTCCCATTCGTGGAGAAGCAACCTTTTTTGTTTGGATCGTTTGAGCTCAAATATTGCCTGTGGACAGTGTCTTTTTCCCATTTGTAATGTAACAAAAAGGTGTATTTTTGATGGAAGTGGAACTGGATGGAATATAGCCAATTTCTGGCAGCATCATGGAGAGTATTGCCTGCCTGCCTGCCTGCCTGCCTGCCTGCCTGCCTGCCTGCCTGACATACTGACTGACTGACTGACTGACTGACTGACTGACTGACTGACTGACTGACTGACTGACTGACTGACTGACTGACTGGCTGGCTATCTGGCTGGCGGACTGGCTGTGGTTGACTGATTGGCTATTTACTGACTGACGTATTGATTGACTGCCTGTCTGCATGGCTGGCTAATTGGGAGTGGTGATGCTTGATTGTGTTTATTCCACTAGGAATAGATGTAACGTAGGACACAAGATAAGGGAAAGAGCGAAAGAAGAATAGTAAGTAGAAGACAATACAAATATTCAAATTAACAGAAAAAAGGGAAGTGAAGAACAGAGACAATACTAAAAGTGAACTGGAAAGAATAGAAGTGAATAAACGAAGAGACAGAAGAGGAAATATTGATCGAAGCGGAGAGGAGACCAGGAAGGAGGCGTGGTGGAGGACGGGGTAGAGCGAGTGAGTGAGAGAGAGAGCGTGCTGGCAGAGCGGATGCAACACACCCTGAGATGCTGTGCTGGCTGAGAGAAGACGAGATGTCGGTCCAGGAGCTGCTTCAGAGGGTGGAGTGTGTCATCACACATATCGGTAAGTCACCTGACACTTGCCCACCCACATCCATGACTTAGTCACCTCATCCTCTCTGCCCTTGCATTTCTCTTCCCTGGTTTTCTTTATGTATTTTTCCTCTAAAGATTCAGATCACATTCAAATGTTTAGCCAGATTATGCGGATACGGTTTTTTAATTGTTTCCACAGAGCGGTTACTATACTGGGAAATCATACAGTTCATTGCATAGCGAATCTTTCTCTGTTGGTGGTTTAGCAACGCAATAGTTACAGTTTGATTGGTGTGTGTGTGTGTGCATACTTGCATTCCTGCATGTGTGGGTGTTTAGTGGACGGTGTTTCACAGGACATTGTCAAAGTCACATCATTTCTCTCCTCAGCACCATGCCCCGTCCTGAATAGCGATATGTGGAGGGCTATATGCTCCACATGGGCAGGCATGAGTATGCTATCTATCAGCATAAAGTTACGGTATATTTTCTGGCTACCATCCTAGGAGAAAGAAGGGACACCCGCACACCTGGTGCGTGTGTCTACCATCCTCAAATAGTATTAGATGTCTGCTTTGCAGTGGTCTTCTCAGATCTTCATCGTAGTAACCAGGTGGTGGCACGAGGTACACCGGTGACCTTGTTGTGACACATATATACGGTATAGAACACCGGTGGATATGTAATGAAATTACCTTTAGGTTCTGCAAATTGCTCCGTTATGCTGGGATTTTATATTTGTTTATGTTTCATTGATTTATGAAACATAAATGTGATTTTCATTCACAAGTGAAAATGGATCCTTGCCATTTATTATGTGTCAATTTATGCTGTCTCTCTAAAGGCACACTTACTGTATGAATGGTAATTACAAAAAAACATTTATTTGATCTGATGATCTTGTAAATATTTCATGGAGTACTGTACATTGTTAGTCATTACTACTACTATCACTATGCTAAGCTGCAGAGAGAACAAGCAGTGCATTTCTATACTGTACATTTTTCACATCCGTCTCCATCCTGCTACTGTATGTCTGGTATTATTTTCTTTAGCTCTCTTTCTCTTCTCTTCCAGGCATCTAATTCCCTCTGCGTTTCTCTTGTATTTAAATAAAATGTCCTGTCCCCCTCTCCCATTTTTCTTTCATTCCCTTACTTTCTTTGCCCCGGTCGCTCTATTTTTCTCATCTCAGCATTTCTCCTTTCCTCCTTTCCTCCATCCATTCCCTCTCTTCTTATCTCCTGTGTTTCTAATGCCCCCTTTCCTCTTCTCCCTCTTTCCCCGCCTTTCTTTTCTGCTACTTAATGATATCTAATCTAATCTTATTACCCTCCCTCCGTCCTTCATCTCTTGTACTCTTTTCCTGTACTCCCATCTCTCCTCATCTTCCGCTGTCTCCACCCGCCCCATTCCCCTCGTCCCAACATCTCTCCTCTCCCTTCTTCCTGATCATTAGTATTCAGCGTACGGGTCTTTCCAGGCAGAGCTGGGAAGTAGGTTATTGTGCCACGCTGGAGATTGTCACAGAGCTGCCTCCATCATTGCTCTTCCTGCGTCGCAGAGGGGGGAGGGGGCACCGTGTGCAGCAGATTGCCATAGCAACTGCATCAGCCTCTGTGAGCCGAGCACGCCCGGTTTGATTCATTGCAGGCCATGGTACTCTGTTAAAGAGGGAGGAAATAGAAATAAAAATAGAGCGTTTGGCAAGCGGAGGGTTCCTCGTTCGGACCTTCTATCTTAGTGTCATTAAGCAAGACAGTGAGTGAACCCAAATGGGCGATTTTCAATAGAGGTTAAAGGTTCAAGGTTGTACTTTATTGTTACATCTTGTGTGCAGATACTTAGGACTCAGTAACACTTATTTGTGTTTGTCTTTCTTCAGACAATGCAGCAGCATATGTAGCAGAGTGGCTCAGAGCCCCGGCATTACATTGGTGCTGTGACCCGTATCGGGTTTCCCCGTGGGAGGAGGTCAAAAGGGAGGTGAGTGTAGCAGTGGCTCAGAGCCTCTGCCTGATGGCCTCTAAAGTCTAATATCTCCCCCCAGTCCAGAGGGATATCCCTTTGGTCTAGTGGTTAAGTTGTTGGACTTTCACGTGGGAGGCCCGAGTTTGAATCCGGGGTGTTACACATAGATAGCGTAACATTAAAAAAAACGAAGAATAAAGAGTCCAAGTGTAAAAAAATAGTAACATGTACAGCACATGTGCATGTTTTCCCTGTAGTAGCAAAGTTAGGTAAACCTTTTGTAAACAGCTCTACAGTAGGTCATGTTCCATACAGCAAGTGTTTAGAAAGGTGCAATTTGAGCATGATAGTGCAAGAGGAGGGCGAGGGGGGGTAGTGTTTTCCTTTGCTCGGTTTACCTATGGTTCTTATCAGTTCGTTCATGTATCTGATCGTTCGGGGGAAGAAGCTTTTTTGCAGTCTGTTATTCAGTGGCTTTGAGACTGCGAAAACGTTTTCCATGCGGCAGCATTTCAAACAGAACAGAACAGTTAGGATGGGCTAAATCATGCAAGTAGACAAATTCCAGGTATCTGCAAATGTACGAAAACTGACACAATTTATTTACAAGACGTGGGTTATACAGTACTTATCCCTGCTTTTCATTCAGTTTCTTGCTAATAGTATACATGTAAGTCCTTCTCCTCTTTCTGTATCTCTTTCTGAATCACATTTTCTCACATTATTCATCCCTCTGCCTGTTTTACACCTTCTGTCAGTCCAACACATTTGGGGCCAAAAAAGAATGCTGTTATTGCGCCAGCAGGGTGCTCACTTGTTCACTCACTGAACTGCTTGCCCATGTTCCTGTCTCTCAACTACCACAGCAAAGCTGCAGGGTCTGCTTTTATTTCACCAGCAGTTGCGATCATGTCCTTTCTGTAGAACACCAGCACAGCTAAATAAATGCATATAAGGGAATACATTGATCTCTAATGCATACCTTTCAATTTTCAAGGTTGTTTGAGGTAGATGACTTGGATACACTTGCATTCTGGTCACTCTATTGAATATAAGAGGTCCGTTTCATTGTCTTGTTGGAACGTCAGTTGTCATGTTGAATGGAGAGTGTTGCTGATAGGGTGACATGATGTGAGGTATAATAATTGATCTAATTTGACGTCCATTCTCCTTGCAATATCCATAATCACTGAAGACACATTGTGGGAAGCTCTCCCCGTGTCAAGTATGCAGCGCACACACACACACACACACACACGCACATGCACGCGCGCGCGCACACACACACACACACGCACACGCACACACGCATTTCTAATTTTCGAGCTTATTTCTATAGTTTCATTGTTTTTACAACATGGCTCTGCGAGAGGGTAGCCATCTGGTGACCGGGGCAGCGGTGGCTCAGGGCCGGATGGGGACCGCAAGGTTGCCAGTTCAAACCCGGGCTCCCCCAGAGTTAGTGTCAAAGTGTCCATGAGCAACTGTGTGTGTGTGTGTGTGTGTGTGTGTGTGTGGGGAGGGTGTGTGTGTGTGTGTGAATGTAATGCACAATCGATATGATATATTACTTTATTGTCAGTTCACACTGAAATTTGTCTTGCGACACAGCAGCCAAGTATGCAGAAACACATATACAAAACACAAATAACAAGACAATTTACATACATAAAGACATGAGCAATATCCACCGCTTAGATTACTCCGTGGCTACTACATCTCCTGATTAAGCCTCAAGGTCGACTGGTAGACAAAGGACCTCTTTAGTCTGACCTTATTGTATGCTGGTACACCATATCTCCTTCCTGAAGGCAGCAACCTATACTCTCCATACAACACATGCTTAGTATTAGAGGTGATATTCCTTGCTAACCTTAGGATGCTGTTATCATATGTGGATGTATAAAGTTTCTGAAGTTGTTGTCCAACAATTTTTGAACAAATGTTCAGTTGTTGCAGCAGTTGTGACTTTAGGGCTGCAGACAAACATCCATACCAGGTGGTACTACTGTACTGAAGAACACTCATAATAACAGAAGTGAAAAACAAAAGAAGAATCCGTCTACTAGCACCGAAGGATCTTAGACGGCGAAGGAAGTAGATTCTTTATGTAAAGCAGATTTACAAACACGTTGCATTGTGAGCTTGCTTCAGGACTTCATCATTTGATGACAGAGTTTAAACTCAGGCTCTGCAGTTAATCTGCAGAGCCTGAGTTCCCTCAGGAAATAACAGATGGAATCAGAGTTTGCCTGGAAACAGTCAAATAACATTACAGCTGGGGGAATACGGAAGTAAAGAAGCAAGATAAGCATACTGAGGATATTCAGTAATGGAAAGTCTTACTCAGGATTCTACTTATCCTGAGTCAGCATACAATATACACCGATTATATAATAATAATAATGTTATCCCCTTCCCCAATTTAGTCATTGCCAATTTCTCCCATGTGTATAGAAGTGCCAACTCCTACTATTGCCCTGTGTCTGAATAAGGATGGCAGTGGCTCAAGAGGTATAGAGGGCGGCTGCATGGGAAACAAAAGGTTCCCAGTTCGAACCCTGGCTCAGACCACCTCTATATCACTAAAGTGAAACCTGACAACGATGGCAGCCGATGACATAAGAACACACAAACAAAATGGATACAGTATATCCCACAGTAATGCATAATCCATCGTGGCATGCAGCTTCATGGATGTCAGCTTCAAAATTGGGTGATTAGCGCTGACACACCAATAGATCAGCGCTCATTGCTGGGAGGGACAATAGTATTCTTGTTCAGTTTAACCTTCTTTGAACCGAGCCTCCCCTTTGCTCCTAAGCCTGCGTGGACCCCCATCAAAGGGGGGTGTGTTATGCGGGGTTCACGGGTGACCCTAGGAGTTTCCAGCGGAGAAGGTCAGGCTCTATAGTGCGGCTGGAAGCAGAGTGTTGCTGTGTTTTGTCGCCCCTGGTAACCGATGGAATACAGACGAGGAACAATGCCTCTTGTGTCCACAGGGAAATTGTTCAGACATATATGCTCCATATGGACGCGCTAGGCATATAGGATATTAATAAGGACAACAGACCCATTTCCTCAGTTTGACTGAACATAATGTAAATGGAGTATTTATAGTAAGTTGCAGAACATGTTGTGAAAAGTTCATAGAGAGAAAGAGAGAGAGATAGAGAGCGTTGCAGTAGAAGGAATATATTTGCTAGGAGCTAGGAGCTTGTAGGTCGGCTATTTTTGAAAAATCGCGAAAATGTGTCGCAAATGTTTGAATATATAATTATATATTCTTTCAGAGCCAACATTTTAACTCAAATCTTTGCTTCTGGAAAAACATATTTTCAGATGGATGGGGCGGCGGCCAATTAAATATAATTGTTGGGGTCCTTGGCATGAAATATTGAGCACCACTGATAACTGAAACATGAAACATGAGGTTTTTCAGAAAACTGTCAGGATTTAGAAGGCATTTTTATAGAATCTTTTCTCATGTCGAAATGGGTTAATACATGAATATGTGCTGAAAGGGGGGCTTAAATACTGTATGGTTGAACTGTAATTATTCCCTCTCCTCTATAGCCCTGGTTGGCTGTACCATAGTTGACTGACAGAGTGAATGGAGGGCAGCTGTGCAGCGTTGTGGCCAGTCATCCGTTTCTAATGGGACTAATAAGAGGATTATGCCAGCCACTTGGACAAACAATAATACATCTGACAGAATGACTGACTGACTGGGCATGCATGGGTACAATTAACTTAACCAACCACCACTGTGTGTACGATTTGTTCATGTTTAAATGGAAATGTTAATTCTTTTTGCCATACCTTACAGTGCATTTACAACTATTTACCATATGGTTAATATGGATTCTCCCACAAACATACACCCACACCCACTGCGAGGGAGGGAGGGGGGGGGGGGGATTGGGGTGGGGGAGAGAGACAGAGAGAGAGAGAAGAAAGTGGGCTGGAAAATGCATTAACATGTTTGGGTAATCGGTGCAGTATGTTGGCTTCAAGTACTAAGCATATTTTCAACAGATGTGGGGAATCTATGTAAAATTCATAGTCTCTAGTACTATAATGTGTGTGTGTGTGTGTGTGTGTGTGTGTGTGTGTGTGTGTGTGTGTGTGTGCGTGCGTGCGTGGTGCGCACGCGCGCGTGCGTGCGCGCATGCGTGCGCGTATGCGTGCCATGTTCTCATTTGCATGGTTGGTATGTGTGCACAAATAGTTGAGGGGAACTAGCCCCTCCAATGCATGGCTTTAGAATATGCATTGGTGTACAGGGTTTGATGAGGTCAGATCAATATATGGAATGTCAGAACAGGTCAGCTCCATATATGGAGATCTAAGGGTGGCAGCGGGGGCAGTGTCTTCAGATGTCTGTAGAGTGTGTAGAGTGTGTCTTCAGATGTAGTTACAATTTACAATTTAGGCATTGTAAATTGTAAATTGAGTTGTTGGCCAATATTATATGGTCTTAATATTGATGACATGTGATGTCACGACTGAGGGGGTGACTGACTGACTTATTACTTAAATAAAAACTTTGAGTACTTTATCATTTCCAGTCTAACGGGTACTATAGTAGCTCATTATCTTGTGGCCAATGATGCCTGTAGGTGATAATGTGAGGCATAAATTCTATTATACGCCTTTCAGCAAACTGCGGTACAAAAGCAATTTTGTCTTTTGCTTATACGAGTTCCCAGTTGGCTAAAATGACTGGCACGTGTTCAAAATGTGTTGCTGTTGTAACATTTCTATGAATTTACTGTTAACGGAACACATTCCTCAGTCGCAATACAATAGAAAAGCACTTGGAACTCATTCAGTTGCTGCATGCCAATAAAGGTGACTATTTTGCCCAATTTGAGGGGCGCTAGCCCCTCCTATATTCAGCTATTACTGTAGATTTCCGTCCTACACAAACATTAAATTCCCATTGACATTGAATGGAGAATTTTACCTCAGCGTGTCTGAGCAACTCGGCTTAGTGTCTATTTTACGTCAGGATGATGTACGATGATAAGAGAGCGAGCGTCAATCATTACGACGGTGCATTATTTTGATGGCACACTGTTCGTCCGACTCGCCCCATTTCATAACTAACTAGAACTGCACTCTGTCGAGTGCATACTTGCTTGTTGCACACTAGTAGGCCATAAATGGCCAACTAGTGCGCAAGCAGAGCGCTAACAAGTTCTTTCGACAGCTAAACTGTCAAATCTCAGTATCTCTGTGAAGGAACGTTTGAAATGATTAATGTTTAGATGTAACTATTTGCTACCTACTTTATACATATAAACATCTAGTATTATTAAGTATGATTCAAGTTTCTATCTATATAAGAAATACTGTTTTATCGTTGTAGATATAAAAACCGTGACAGCTGTTCCGCCATTTGATGCTTACGCAGAAAAACATCAAATCTGTGCCTGTGTTGCTGGACCAAATGACCACAAATGACCATATGTCTTACGTCATCATTAAGAGCTAGTCATACACATACACACCACATACTCTGGTCCCAGCAGATCAGGCACAATTTGCTATTTTATTTTTTACTGATTATGTATATAGTATATGTATGACTAGCTCTAAATGATGACGTAAGAAATATATATAGTATATATATAGTATATAGGCATATACTATATACGTATACACTCTATACTCTATACTGTATAAAGTGTGTAGTTGTAAGTTGATTAGCGGTATACTGTGGTTACTTTGCGCCAAAAACCGTGACAGCTGTTCCGCCATTTGAGGCTTACGCAGAAAAACATCAAATCTGTGCCTGTGTTGCTGGACCAAATGACCACAAATGACCATATTTCTTACGTCATCATTAAGAGCTAGTCATACACATACACACCACGTACTCTGGTCCCAGCAGATCAGGCACAATTTGCTATTTTATTTTTTACTGATTATGTATATAGTATATGTATGACTAGCTCTAAATGATGACGTAAGAAATATATATAGTATATATATAGTATATAGGCATATACTATATACGTATACACTCTATACTCTATACTGTATAAAGTGTGTAGTTGTAAGTTGATTAGCGGTATACTGTGGTTACTTTGCGCCAAAAACCGTGACAGCTGTTCCGCCATTTGATGCTTACGCAGAAAAACATCAAATCTGTGCCTGTGTTGCTGGACCAATGATGACGAAATGACCATATTTCTTACGTCATCATTTAGAGCTAGTCATACACATACACACCACGTACTCTGGTCCCAGCAGATCAGGCACAATTTGCTATTTTATTTTTACTGATTATGTATATAGTATACGTATGACTAGCTCTAAATGATGACGTAAGAAATATATATAGTATATATATAGTATATAGGCATATACTATATACGTATACATATATACTCTATACTCTATACTGTATAAAGTGTGTAGTTGTAAGTTGATTAGCGGTATACTGTGGTTACTTTGCGCCAAAAACCGTGACAGCTGTTCCGCCATTTGATGCTTACGCAGAAAAACATCAAATCTGTGCCTGTGTTGCTGGACCAAATGACCACAAATTACCATATGTCTTACGTCATCATTTAGAGCTAGTCATACACATACACACCACGTACTCTGGTCCCAGCAGATCAGGCACAATTTGCTATTTTATTTTTTACTGATTATGTATATAGTATACGTATGACTAGCTCTAAATGATGACGTAAGAGATATGGTCATTTGTGGTCATTTGGTCCAGCAACACAGGCACAGATTTGATGTTTTTCTGCGTAAGCCTCGAATGGCGGAACAGCTGTCACGACGAAGGAGACCGGGCGAAAATATTACTTGCGCGCTCTGCTTGCGCAAGAAATTATGAGCGGATCCCAACATGGTCACGGTAAAGTCACGGTAGCAGTAGCAGGCTGAACTAGAAAGAGGCAATTCTGGGAAATTGCAAAGTGTGGTTGCCCACATCGCACCCGTCGAAAATGGAATCGCTTTTGGCTCTGCGTTGATTAAGCTACCCTCGACATGTGATTCAGATTTGGGATGGATCGGACATTCCGTGCGTGAATTGTGGTGTGTTTTGTAAAGTAGGCCCCTCCCACTAACTTCGGAAGACGATTACGGCCGAACGATACAGAAGATCTAAATTCTGACTGTGCTGTTTTAATCGGATAGGTCCGGAGATCATGTGTACCGATTTTTGTGAAATTTGGACAAAATCTGTAGGAGGAGGAGCAAAAAGTGTGTTTTGAACAAAATTCAAAATGGCAGGAAATCTATCTAGACGCAAATGGGCGGGGCCTATATGGGGAGATGCGTCATGACCCAAGGAATCCAGGGAAAAAATATTTTTGATTTTACGACCTATGGTTCAAGAGTTATACCCCAAAAGGTAAAGTTGGCTGTTATAGCGCCACCATGAGGCAGAACGTTATACTTCTAAGGTAATTAATTTTTGTAATTATTATGAATCTCTCCTCCAAGTTTTGTAAGTATAGCCCTTACGGTCTCAGAGGAAAAAATACTTGAAAGTGAGTTTTTGCATTTTCCCATTCATGTCTATGGGGAAATTTAATGCACTAATTAATTCATATCAATTAAACTATCCAACAAATGTCTTATCCCAATACACGCACACGATTCCCGATGTAGCCCGTCGTTTTGACATATGGCTTGAGTGCGTGCGACAAAAACTGTGGGAGGTATAATGCGGCAAAATAAAGTTTATCTATAATAAAAACATAAACTAGAAAGAGGCAATTCTGGGAAATTGCAAAGTGTGGTTGCCCACATCGCACCCGTCGAAAATGGAATTGCTTTTGTCTCTGCGTTGATGAAACCACCCTCGACCTGTGATTCAAATTTGGGATGGATCGGACATTCCGTGCGTGAATTGTGGCGTTTTTTGTAAAATAGGCCCCTCCCACTAACTTTGGAAGACGTTTACGGCCGAACGATACAGAAGATCTAAATTCTGTCTGTGCTGTTTTAATGGGATAGGTCCCGAGATCATGTGTACCGATTTTTGTGAGATTTGGTCAAAATCTGTAGGAGGAGTAGCAAAAAGTGTGTTTTGAACAAAATTCAAAATGGCGGGAAATCTATCTAGACGCAAATGGGCGTGGCCTATATGGGGAGATGTGTCATGACCCAAGGAATCCAAGGAAAAAATATTTTTTATTTTACGAGCTACGGTTCAAGAGTTATACCCCAAAAGGTAAAGTTGGCTGTTATAGCGCCACCATGAGGCCGACCGATATACTTCTAAGGTAATTAATTTTAGTAATTATTATGAATCTCTCCTCCAAGTCTTGTATGTATAGCCCTTACGGTCTCAGAGGAAAAAATACTTGAAAGTGAGTTTTTGCATTTTCCCATTCATGTCTATGGGGAAATTTAATGCACTAATTAATTCATATCAATTAAACTATTCAACAAATGTCTTAGCAAAATACACGCACACGATTCCCGATGTAGCCCGTCGTTTTGACATATGGCTCGAGTGCGTGCGACAAAAACTGTGGGAGGTATAATGCGGCAAAATAAGTTTATCTATAATGAAAAGAATAAAAGGTCACTAAAACAATAGTATGGTTGCCTTCAGGCAACCACACTAACTAGAAAGAGGCAATTCTGGGAAATTGCAAAGTGTGGTTGCCCACATCGCACCCGTCGAAAATGGAATCGCTTTTGTCTCTGCGTTGATGAAACCACCCTCGACATGTGATTCAGATTTGGGATGGATCGGACATTCCGTGCGTGAATTGTGGCGTTTTTTGTAAAATAGGCCCCTCCCACTAACTTGGGAAGACGATTACGACCGAACTATACAGAAGATCGCTGTTTTAATCGGATAGGTTGGCTGATATAGGCCCCTCCCAGTAATTATACCAGCCAATTACAATGTCAAGTCATCCTTTGTGATCATGCATAAGTCATTCAAAGAGGATTTCCCCCCCCCAAAATCATGTTTTTGCAACAAACGGGTATAGGCCCCTCCCAGTAATTTTGCCAGCCAATTACAATGTCAAGTCACCCTTTGTGATCATGCGTAAGTCATTCAAAGGGGATTTCCCCCCCAAAATCGTGTTTTTGCAACAAACGGGTAATTGTTTTTGCAATTGTAGCGCCCCCTATGGATGGAAATGGAATTGCTTTTGGCTCTGTGTTGATTAGGCCATCATCAACATGTGATTCAAATTTGGGGAGGATTGGACTTTCCGTTCGTGATTTGTGCAATCTTTTGTAAAATAGGCCCCTCCCACTAACTTTGGAAGCTGATTACGGACGAATGATATGGAATATGGAATTTCTGACTGTGCTGTTTTCATCGGATAGGTCCCGAGATCATGTGTACCGATTTCTGTGAGATTTGGACAAAATATGTAGGAGGAGGAGCAAAAAGTGTGTTTTGAAGAAAATTCAAAATGGCGGGAAATCTATCTAGACGCAAATGGGCGGGGCCTATATGGGGAGATGCGTCATGACCCAAGGAATCCAGGGAAAAAATATTTTTGATTTTACGACCTACGGTTCAAGAGTTATACCCCAAAAGGTAAAGTTGGCTGTTATAGCGCCACCATGAGGCAGAACGTTATACTTCTAAGGTAATTAATTTTAGTAATTATTATGAATCTCTCCTCCAAGTCTTGTAAGTATAGCCCTTACGGTCTCAGAGGAAAAAATACTTGAAAGTGAGTTTTTGCATTTTCCCATTCATGTCTATGGGGAAATTTAATGCACTAATTAATTCATATCAATTAAACTATCCAACAAATGTCTTATCCCAATACACGCACACGATTCCCGATGTAGCCCGTCGTTTTGACATATGGCTCGAGTGCATGCGACAAAAACTGTGGGAGGTATAATGCGGCAAAATAAAGTTTATCTATAATAAAAAGAACTAGAAAGAGGCAATTCTGGGAAATTGCAAAGTGTGGTTGCCCACATTGCACCCGTCGAAAATGGAATTGCTTTTGTCTCTGTGTTGATTAAGCCACCCTCGACATCTGATTCAGATTTGGGATGGATCGGACATTCCGTGCGTGAATTGTGGCGTTTTTTGTAAAATAGGCCCCTCCCACTAACTTTGGAAGACGATTACGGCCGAACGATACAGAAGATCTAAATTCTGACTGTGCTGTTTTAATCGGATAGGTCCCGAGATCATGTGTACCGATTTTTGTGAGATTTGGACAAAATCTGTAGGAGGAGGAGCAAAAAGTGTGTTTTGAACAAAATTCAAAATGGCGGGAAATCTATCTAGACGCAAATGGGCGGGGCCTATATGGGGAGATGCGTCATGACCCAAGGAATCCAGGGAAAAAATATTTTTGATTTTACGACCTACGGTTCAAGAGTTATATCCAAAAATGTAAAGTTGGCTGTTATAGCGCCACCATGAGGCCGACCAATATAGTTCTAAGGTAATTAATTTTAGTAATTATTATGAATCTCTCCTCCAAGTCTTGTAAGTATAGCCCTTACGGTCTCAGAGGAAAAAATACTTGAAAGTGAGTTTTTGCATTTTCCCATTCATGTCTATGGGGAAATTTAATGCACTAATTAATTCATATCAATTAAACTATCCAACAAATGTCTTATCCCAATACACGCACACGATTCCCGATGTAGCCCGTCGTTTTGACATATGGCTCGAGTGCATGCGACAAAAACTGTGGGAGGTATAATGCGGCAAAATAAAGTTTATCTATAATAAAAAGAACTAGAAAGAGGCAATTCTGGGAAATTGCAAAGTGTGGTTGCCCACATCGCACCCGTCGAAAATGGAATCGCTTTTGTCTCTGCGTTGATGAAACCACCCTCGACATGTGATTCAAATTTGGAATGGATCGGACATTCCGTGCGTGAATTGTGGCGTTTTTTGTAAGATAGGCCCCTCCCACTAACTTGGGAAGACGATTACGACCGAACGATACAGAAGATCTAAATTCTGACTGTGCTGTTTTAATCGGATAGGTCCGGAGATCATGTGTACCGATTTTTGTGAGATTTGGACAGAATCTGTAGGAGGAGGAGCAAAAAGTGTGTTTTGAACAAAATTCAAAATGGCGGGAAATCTATCTAGACGCAAATGGGCGGGGCCTATATGGGGAGATGCGTCATGACCCAAGGAATCCAGGGAAAAAATATTTTTGATTTTACGACCTACGGTTCAAGAGTTATACCCCAAAAGGTAAAGTTGGCTGTTATAGCGCCACCATGAGGCAGAACGTTATACTTCTAAGGTAATTAATTTTAGTAATTATGATGAATCTCTCCTCCAAGTCTTGTAAGTATGGCCCTTACGGTCTCAGAGGAAAAAATACTTGAAAGTGAGTTTTTGCATTTTCCCATTCATGTCTATGGGGAAATTTAATGCACTAATTAATTCATATCAATTAAACTATCCAACAAATGTCTTATCCCAATACACGCACACGATTCCCGATGTAGCCCGTCGTTTTGACATATGGCTCGAGTGCGTGCGACAAAAACTGTGGGAGGTATAATCCGGCAAAATAAAGTTTATCTAGTATAATAAGAAGAAATAAAAGGTCACTAAAGCAATAGTATGGTTGCCCTCAGGGCAACCACACTAACTAGAAAGAGGCAATTCTGGGAAATTGCAAAGTGTGGTTGCCCACATCGCACCCGTCGAAAATGGAATCGCTTTTGTCTCTGCGTTGATGAAACCACCCTCGACATGTGATTCAAATTTGGGATGGATCGGACATTCCGTGCGTGAATTGTGGCGTTTTTTGTAAAATAGGCCCCTCCCACTAACTTGGGAAGACGATTACGACCGAACTATACAGAAGATCGCTGTTTTAATCGGATAGGTTGGCTGATATAGGCCCCTCCCAGTAATTATACCAGCCAATTACAATGTCAAGTCATCCTTTGTGATCATGCATAAGTCATTCAAAGAGGATTTCCCCCCCCCCAAAATCATGTTTTTGCAACAAACGGGTATAGGCCCCTCCCAGTAATTTTGCCAGCCAATTACAATGTCAAGTCACCCTTTGTGATCATGCGTAAGTCATTCAAAGGGGATTTCCCCCCCAAAATCGTGTTTTTGCAACAAACGGGTAATTGTTTTTGCAATTGTAGCGCCCCCTATGGATGGAAATGGAATTGCTTTTGGCTCTGTGTTGATTAGGCCATCATCAACATGTGATTCAAATTTGGGGAGGATTGGACTTTCCGTTCGTGATTTGTGCAATCTTTTGTAAAATAGGCCCCTCCCACTAACTTTGGAAGCTGATTACGGACGAATGATATGGAATATGGAATTTCTGACTGTGCTGTTTTCATCGGATAGGTCCCGAGATCATGTGTACCGATTTCTGTGAGATTTGGACAAAATCTGTAGGAGGAGGAGCAAAAAGTGTGTTTTGAAGAAAATTCAAAATGGCGGGAAATCTATCTAGACGCAAATGGGCGGGGCCTATATGGGGAGATGCGTCATGACCCAAGGAATCCAGGGAAAAAATATTTTTGATTTTACGACCTACGGTTCAAGAGTTATACCCCAAAAGGTAAAGTTGGCTGTTATAGCGCCACCATGAGGCAGAACGTTATACTTCTAAGGTAATTAATTTTAGTAATTATTATGAATCTCTCCTCCAAGTCTTGTAAGTATAGCCCTTACGGTCTCAGAGGAAAAAATACTTGAAAGTGAGTTTTTGCATTTTCCCATTCATGTCTATGGGGAAATTTAATGCACTAATTAATTCATATCAATTAAACTATCCAACAAATGTCTTATCCCAATACACGCACACGATTCCCGATGTAGCCCGTCGTTTTGACATATGGCTCGAGTGCATGCGACAAAAACTGTGGGAGGTATAATGCGGCAAAATAAAGTTTATCTATAATAAAAAGAAGAATAATAAAAGGTCACAAAAACAATAGTATGGTTGCCTTCAGGCAACCACACTAACTAGAAAGAGGCAATTCTGGGAAATTGCAAAGTGTGGTTGCCCACATCGCACCCGTCGAAAATGGAATCGCTTTTGTCTCTGCGTTGATGAAACCACCCTCGACATGTGATTCAAATTTGGGATGGATCGGACATTCCGTGCGTGAATTGTGGCGTTTTTTGTAAAATAGGCCCCTCCCACTAACTTGGGAAGACGATTACGACCGAACTATACAGAAGATCGCTGTTTTAATCGGATAGGTTGGCTGATATAGGCCCCTCCCAGTAATTATACCAGCCAATTACAATGTCAAGTCATCCTTTGTGATCATGCATAAGTCATTCAAAGAGGATTTCCCCCCCCCAAAATCATGTTTTTGCAACAAACGGGTATAGGCCCCTCCCAGTAATTTTGCCAGCCAATTACAATGTCAAGTCACCCTTTGTGATCATGCGTAAGTCATTCAAAGGGGATTTCCCCCCCAAAATCGTGTTTTTGCAACAAACGGGTAATTGTTTTTGCAATTGTAGCGCCCCCTATGGATGGAAATGGAATTGCTTTTGGCTCTGTGTTGATTAGGCCATCATCAACATGTGATTCAAATTTGGGGAGGATTGGACTTTCCGTTCGTGATTTGTGCAATCTTTTGTAAAATAGGCCCCTCCCACTAACTTTGGAAGCTGATTACGGACGACTGATATGGAATATGGAATTTCTGACTGTGCTGTTTTCATCGGATAGGTCCCGAGATCATGTGTACCGATTTCTGTGAGATTTGGACAAAATCTGTAGGAGGAGGAGCAAAAAGTGTGTTTTGAAGAAAATTCAAAATGGCGGGAAATCTATCTAGACGCAAATGGGCGGGGCCTATATGGGGAGATGCGTCATGACCCAAGGAATCCAGGGAAAAAATATTTTTGATCTTACGACCTACGGTTCAAGAGTTATACCCCAAAAGGTAAAGTTGGCTGTTATAGCGCCACCATGAGGCAGAACGTTATACTTCTAAGGTAATTAATTTTAGTAATTATTATGAATCTCTCCTCCAAGTCTTGTAAGTATAGCCCTTACGGTCTCAGAGGAAAAAATACTTGAAAGTGAGTTTTTGCATTTTCCCATTCATGTCTATGGGGAAATTTAATGCACTAATTAATTCATATCAATTAAACTATCCAACAAATGTCTTATCCCAATACACGCACACGATTCCCGATTTAGCCCGTCGTTTTGACATATGGCTCGAGTGCATGCGACAAAAACTGTGGGAGGTATAATGCGGCAAAATAAAGTTTATCTATAATAAAAAGAACAATAATAATAAAAGGTCACAAAAACAATAGTATGGTTGCCTTCAGGCAACCACACTAACTAGAAAGAGGCAATTCTGGGAAATTGCAAAGTGTGGTTGCCTACATCGCACCCGTCGAAAATGGAATCGCTTTTGGCTCTGCGTTGATTAAGCCACCCTCGACATGTGATTCAGATTTGGGATGGATCGGACATTCCGTGCGTGAATTGTGGCATGTTTTGTCAAATAGGCCCCTCCCACTAACTTCGGAAGACGATTACGGCCGAACGATACAGAATATCTAAATTCTGACTGTGCTGTTTTAATCGGATAGGTCCGGAGATCATGTGTACCGATTTTTGTGAGATTTGGACAAAATCTGTAGGAGGAGGAGCAAAAAGTGTGTTTTGAACAAAATTCAAAATGGCGGGAAATCTATCTAGACGCAAATGGGCGGGGCCTATATGGGGAGATGCGTCATGACCCAAGGAATCCAGGGAAAAAGTATTTTTGATTTTACGACCTACGGGTCAAGAGTTATACCCCAAAAGGTAAAGTTGGCTGTTATAGCGCCACCATGAGGCAGAACGTTATACTTCTAAGGTAATTAATTTTAGTAATTATTATGAATCTCTCCTCCAAGTCTTGTAAGTATAGCCCTTACGGTCTCAGAGGAAAAAATACTTGAAAGTGAGTTTTTGCATTTTCCCATTCATGTCTATGGGGAAATTTAATGCACTAATTAATTCATATCAATTAAACTATCCAACAAATGTCTTATCCCAATACACGCACACGATTCCCGATGTAGCCCGTCGTTTTGACATATGGCTCGAGTGCGTGCGACAAAAACTGTGGGAGGTATAATCCGGCAAAATAAAGTTTATCTAGTATAATAAGAAGAAACTAGAAAGAGGCAATTCTGGGAAATTGCAAAGTGTGGTTGCCCACATCGCACCCGTCGAAAATGGAATCGCTTTTGGCTCTGCGTTGATGAAACCACCCTCGACATGTGATTCAAATTTGGGATGGATCGGACATTCCGTGTGTGAATTGTGGCGTTTTTTGTAAAATAGGCCCCTCCCACTAACTTGGGAAGACGATTACGACCGAACGATACAGAAGACATAATTCTGACTGTGCTGTTTTAATCGGATAGGTTGGCTGATATAGGCCCCTCCCAGTAATTATACCAGCCAATTACAATGTCAAGTCATCCTTTGTGATCATGCATAAGTCATTCAAAGAGGATTTCCCCCCCAAAATCATGTTTTTGCAACAAACGGGTATAGGCCCCTCCCAGTAATTTTGCCAGCCAATTACAATGTCAAGTCACCCTTTGTGATCATGCGTAAGTCATTCAAAGGGGATTTCCCCCCCAAAATCGTGTTTTTGCAACAAACGGGTAATTGTTTTTGCAATTGTAGCGCCCCCTATGGATGGAAATGGAATTGCTTTTGGCTCTGTGTTGAGTAGGCCATCCTAAACATGTGATTCAAATTTGGGGAGGATTGGACTTTCCGTTCGTGATTTGTGCAATTCTTTGTAAAATAGGCCCCTCCCACTAACTTTGGAAGCTGATTACGGACGAACGATATGGAATATCGAAATTCTGACTGTGCTGTTTTCATCGGATAGGTCCCGAGATGATGTGTACCGATTTCTGTGAGATTTGGACAAAATATGTAGGAGGAGGAGCAAAAAGTGTGTTTTGAAGAAAATGGTAATTTGCTGCAAATTCGTTCTAGACGGAAATGGGCGTGGCCTATATGGGGAGATGCGTCATGACCCAAGGAATCCAGGGAAAAAAACATTTTGATTTCACGACCTACGGTTCAAGAGTTATACCCAAAAATGTAAAGTTGGCTGTTATAGCGCCACCATGAGGCCGAACGATATACTTCTAAGGTAATTAATTTTAGTAATTATTATGAATCTCTCCTCCAAGTCTTGTAAGTATAGCCCTTACGGTCTCAGAGGAAAAAATACTTGAAAGTGAGTTTTTGCATTTTCCCATTCATGTCTATGGGGAAATTTAATGCACTAATTAATTCATATCAATTAAACTATCCAACAAATGTCTTATCCCAATACACGCACACGATTCCCGATGTAGCCCGTCGTTTTGACATATGGCTCGAGTGCGTGCGACAAAAACTGTGGGAGGTATAATGCGGCAAAATAAAGTTTATCTATAATAAAAACAACAATAATAAAAGGTCACAAAAACAATAGTATGGTTGCCTTCAGGCAACCACACTAACTAGAAAGAGGCAATTCTGGGAAATTGCAAAGTGTGGTTGCCCACATCGCACCCGTCGAAAATTGAATCGCTTTTGTCTCTGCGTTGATGAAACCACCCTCGACATGTGATTCAAATTTGGGATGGATCGGACATTCCGTGCGTGAATTGTGGCGTTTTTTGTCAAATAGGCCCCTCCCACTAACTTGGGAAGACGATTACGACCGAACGATACAGAAGATCTAAATTCTGACTGTGCTGTTGAAATCGGATAGGTTGGCTGATATAGGCCCCTCCCAGTAATTATACCAGCCAATTACAATGTCAAGTCATCCTTTGTGATCATGCATAAGTCATTCAAAGAGGATTTCCCCCCCAAAATCATGTTTTTGCAACAAAGGGGTATAGGCCCCTCCCAGTAATTTTGCCAGCCAATTACAATGTCAAGTCACCCTTTGTGATCATGCGTAAGTCATTCAAAGGGGATTTCCCCCCCAAAATCGTGTTTTTGCTACAAACGGGTAATTGTTTTTGCAATTGTAGCGCCCCCTATGGATGGAAATTGAATTGCTTTTGGCTCTGTGTTGATTAGGCCATCCTAAACATGTGATACAAATTTGGGGAGGATTGGACTTTCCGTTCGTGATTTGTGCATTTTTTTGTAAAATAGGCCCCTCCCACTAACTTTGGAAGCTGATTACGGACGAACGATATGGAATATCGAAATTCTGACTGTGCTGTTTTCATCGGATAGATCCCGAGATCATGTCTACCGATTTCTGTGAGATTTGGACAAAATCTGTAGGAGGAGGAGCAAAAAGTGTGTTTTGAAGAAAATGCTAATTTGCTCCAAATTCGTTCTAGACGGAAATGGGCGTGGCCTATATGGGGAGATGTGTCATGACCCAAGGAATCCAAGGAAAAAATATTTTTTATTTTACGAGCTACGGTTCAAGAGTTATACCCCAAAAGGTAAAGTTGGCTGTTATAGCGCCACCATGAGGCCGACCGATATACTTCTAAGGTAATTAATTTTAGTAATTATTATGAATCTCTCCTCCAAGTCTTGTATGTATAGCCCTTACGGTCTCAGAGGAAAAAATACTTGAAAGTGAGTTTTTGCATTTTCCCATTCATGTCTATGGGGAAATTTAATGCACTAATTAATTCATATCAATTAAACTATTCAACAAATGTCTTAGCAAAATACACGCACACGATTCCCGATGTAGCCCGTCGTTTTGACATATGGCTCGAGTGCGTGCGACAAAAACTGTGGGAGGTATAATGCGGCAAAATAAGTTTATCTATAATGAAAAGAATAAAAGGTCACTAAAACAATAGTATGGTTGCCTTCAGGCAACCACACTAATAAAAGGTCACTAAAGCAATAGTATGGTTGCCCTCAGGGCAACCACACTAATAATAATAATAAAAGGTCACAAAAACAATAGTATGGTTGCCTTCAGGCAACCACACTAATAACAATAATAAAAGGTCACAAAAACAATAGTATGGTTGCCTTCAGGCAACCACACTAATTATAGTGGTTCAGGTCCATTCCGATGCAATAACATAGACATGGCCATGTGGACAGATTGATTACATTTATACGTACAGTAGACCTTTACTAGAAATGCACTCTGTCGAGGTGCCAACTTGCACCTTGCACACAAGTAGGCCATACATGGCCTACTTGTGCGCAAGCAGAGCATGCAAGTACTGCTACTAACTAACGTCTATTACAACTGCTGTTCTTAATCTTTTAGACCCGTTATTGATCTTATACCAACCTTGAAACGTACCTTAGTTACATCACCGTCAACAGCCAATAAGGGACCACCATTCTTACCCCGACATACATACAGTACATACCCAGCCGATCA
Organism: Protomyctophum parallelum; assembly: GCF_964188405.1. NCBI lineage: Eukaryota > Metazoa > Chordata > Actinopteri > Myctophiformes > Myctophidae > Protomyctophum > Protomyctophum parallelum. The sequence goes on along the minus strand of NC_139701.1, from coordinate 10,661,248 downwards.
CCAAACGTATACCTTAGTCACGTCATCAGCCAATCCCTGATTGGCCGACGGACACCACCGACATACGACCGGCATACGCATCCGATTACAGTACTTGTGCGCTCTGCTTGCACAAGTAATAACTCATCTGCAGTTCTGTTAGTACAACAGCTATAGGAATGTGTGCATCTTCTTTCGTATCATTTCTTGCAGTATAGTTGACACAGCAGTACACTGAGAACTTAAAAGTAGACACAGGGGTTAAGATTATGCTCTGCCCTCCTGTACAAAGAGAAATACCAAACCTGCGGGGTGAACAATGGGAAGGTCAGCGGTCCTAGCCTTTCCAGCTCATCCTTGTCCCAGACAGCTGTGTACAGATGGCTTCCTTCCTGTTCACTTCCTGGTTCACTGGTTACTTCATGTCGACGAAATCTTCGCTTGATACGACAGGGCAGTGAGGGCACAACCATAAAGATTCAATCCATGGCGATAGATACAAATAGATGTCTACCACACTCAGTATATAAGTATATAGTATACTATATATATATACAGTATATAAACCGGAGCCTTCTAATATAGAGTTGCGTCACCTCCCTTAACTTCATCGGGCCAGGTCTTCTACAACATACTTCTATTGGCGAATAGTGACATACTGTAGTCCTGAACCAGAAGTTTACGGAATGCAGTGCCCTGGAGTCAATGAGCGTTTAATTGAACATGAACATGAACCACATGACCGGCGCTGTTTTCTGCCCCCTCATTGACGCAACTCTCTCAGTGGTTCCCAAACTGTGGTGCGTGCACCCCTTGTGGTGCACGAGTGCCTTCTAGAGGGTGCGCGACATGAAAAGGCTAATGGTGGTGCTATGGTTTTATTTTAAATATATTAACATATTATGCCAATATATGGCAAGTATATGCAGAATATAGCCTATGCTGCATATATAAGCCATATTCAGGATCATATATGTGCATATATGTGGATAAATGGGAAATGTATGTCTCTATATGCAATTTATAACAGGGGGTAACAGGGGGTGCATGGCCAAAAAGGTTTGGGAACTGCTGCTCTAATAGAATTTAGACATTAGACATAATTAGACATAATTTAAAATGTTGAATTGATATTGCGGTTCATGTTTGTTTCCAGGGGATATTGTATATGTTGAGTGTAAGTAAACTGGTCACAGGTGGGGGACAATAGCGTCTCATAGGCCCCCCCTACTGAAACCAGATATAATCATTACGGAAAGTTTATGCATGTACTCTATGTGTACTATGCAAACTCTTCATTACCATTTTCCAGCCATTCAGTTGCAAAAAAATAAAAAAAATTGGGGACCCCGCAAAATAAATTGGCGAACCCCCATTAAAAGTCTATAGACATGGCTGCCATATGACAAAAGCCATGCATTGGAAGGGCTAGCTCCCCTCAATAACATCTGGAAGGGCTAGCTCCCCTCAATAACATCTGTCAGGTGGGGCTAGCTCCCCTCACCTCAATAACATCTGTCAGGTGGGGCTAGCTCCCCTCAATAACATCTGTCAGGTGGGGCTAGCTCCCCTCACCTCAATAACATCTGTCAGGTGGGGCTAGCTCACCTCAATAACATCTGTCAGGTGGGGCTAGCTCCCCTCAATAACATCTGTCAGGTGGGGCTAGCTCCCCTCAATAACATCTGTCAGGTGGGGCTAGCTCCCCTCACCTCAATAACATCTGTCAGGTGGGGCTAGCTCACCTCAATAACATCTGTCAGGTGGGGCTAGCTCCCCTCAATAACATCTGTCAGGCGGAAATGCCCAGTTCGGTAACTTTTTGAAAATGAACCCTTTCCTTTATTTTTGAATGTGCATTGTAAGAACCTGTATTCCAATGGATCCAATATAGTTTTCATTTAGTCACACTCTCTTGTTAATACTTTTCATTGGTTAAATGTTTATAAAACCCACAGACACTTTCGATCCAACTATATTGTGCACGTCATCATCAGGTAAATCTTCTCAAAATCTACGTGTGTTTCATTGTGAACTTGTAGATCTTTTATTGTCGGTACTTTTTCATGATACTGTCATATGAAGAAAAGCTGCACTATGTATAACTTTCGTCTTCTACCTCGGATTTGAAGGCGGTTTCCTGCGCTAGTGAAAATGTTGGATAAATTGAATCTTCACCATTGTCAAATTCATGTCAGATCCTGTGTCTAGGCCCATTTTGTAGGTCGAAGGCACAAGCTCATCATAGCGTGGCACTCGGTGCCACGCTATGATGAGCTTGTAGATCTGCTATTTTTCAATAGCTAAAGTATCTGTCCTGCAGAATGGGCTAGGTGAGACATGACCTTTGTGACGCAATATAAATGTCACAATATAGGAGCAAGGAGACAAAATATAAGAAACTTGTATAAGTTGTGTATTAACATAATATACTCTATACCATACAGATTCGACAAAATTATTAATAAAAAAAGGTTACATGGTGCCACTTTTTTTTTTTTTTTTTTTTTTTTTTTTTTTTTTTTGCGGCTTACGCCTTTTATTGATTTTTGAAGGGACAGACAGTAGGCTGACAGGAAACGGGAGAGAGATGGGGGGATGACATGCAGTAAAGGCCGTGTCGGGTCCGGGAGTCGAACCCGCGGCACACTGCGACTGGATTACCAGTCCGGTGCCCAGACCGTTACGCTACGGCCTGGGCCACATTGTGCCACTTTAAGTATAAAATTAAAAAAGTATAAAGAAATCCATAAAAAGATGAAATATGGAGAAAGGTTTCTGCCTGACAGCAACAATATCCAGTATACAAGTAAGACGCGCAAACGCGGGAAGCGAACGCAGCTCGTGTGTGTGTGGTTGTGTGTGTGTGTGTGTGTGTGTGTGTGTGTGTGTGTGTGTGTGTGTGTGTGCTACAGCTGCGCCCTGTGTGTGTGTGTGTGTGTGTGCTACAGCTGCGCCCTCTGGTGGCGGGCGGGTGGTGTCACAGCGGGACAGACAGACACACAGACACACACACACACAGACATGAGCAGCAGGGTCTCATAGTAAGTGGCTCACTGCGTTCGCAAACACATATAACACATGTTTTCCTGCATGTCAAGACTATAGGGCTAATGATAGTAGGTGTTATTTTCAGGTCTTTCCATCAGAGCGTACTATATACATACATCCCAACAAGTATGTCCACAACACAAACACAATGCCCTCCATAACTCCAGAGGTGTGTGACAGGCCCTACGGCCGCTCGGGGGCCAGGTGTTTTCTTATACCAAGAACCCCAGTAGGCTTTGTTGCTGTGAACGTCAGAGCCATGTATTCTCTCTCCTCTTCCTCTTCCTGTCTCCGTTACGTGAGAGAGGGGTTCATGGAGGGGAGTGGGTCTCTCTCCATATCCTTCGGAAAGTGTTTGTCTTGTTCTTTCTCTCGGCTTTCTCTCCGTTTATTGGACACAAGCCCAGCTGACCAGAGTCTCACCAGCTCGCTGCTCTCTCTCTCTCTCTCTCCACTGGACCAGCCATGAGGGCTGCTCCCTGTACGGCAGTAAATACAATAGAACAATAGCGCATGACGGACCCACTTGGGCCAAAGAAGGAATTCAGTTGAGGAGAACTCATTTTCTCAGGAGAGTAAAAGGTCTGTGGCTATAGACTGTCTCAGAAATACCACACGACGGTCAAGGGGGTTTCTGATGCAGTGAAGAGTGGCATTTAGACAAGCAGTAAATCTCTTGAACCGCTGCAGTGATGAAGGTCACCACGTCAGGCAGAAGTTACACTATAGGCCAGTGATTATCAACCTTCTTGAGGGTCGTTAGCCCCTCCTATGCCCAGCTTTGTGTGTGCGTGTGTGTGTACCCCATATCGAGGGTTTTATTGGCTGAGCCATAGGATTGAGGATAGAAATCACACCTGTGTGAAGTAATATAATAATAATACCTGATGATCATGTTTTAAGGTGGGAAAACAATCTTTAATGTTTGTGTTAGGACGCCAGTTGTGTGTGATATGCATTTAGGCCCATGGCTCCCCATTTGATACGAAAGTACTCTGTGTTCATTTATTTATTTGCTTTTAATTCCATACAGACCCATAAGGGTCCAGTTGGTTCCTATAACTAGCATGCACCAGGCCATGCTATCCCTAACCGGCAGGCTACGTTGACATTCCTGTTGTAACCGTGATGTGTAAAGGTGTGCAGTGATGCACGGCATGGAGCTTGGGTGGTTTTGCATGGGATTTTAGGTGATCACACACCCTTACAATTTAATTATTGTCACTGTATTACAAGATGACTTGTTCGATGAACTTTATATCCATTCTGTGTCATTTTGGAGGACACTGTCTGATTATAGGTGGTGGTCAAATTAATGCTCAGTGAAAATGCTGAAATATTAATGAGGACCATATAAAATAGCTCAAGGCTCTATTGCTGATTACTTGGGTTAGGACCCCCGCAGTGGTGTCCGATTATAACTTAAACCAGGATGCTTGGACCTCTGCCCTCTCCCTGAAGCCGACCCTTGTTATATATTCTCAGACTATGCTTGTCACGATGACTAAGCCAGTTGGATCTATCCATATATGGTTCTACCACATCTATCTGATATCAGCACTAGGTCGGCTCGGGCCAAATATAGAGAGATGTCTCAGACAAGCCCGATGTAGTTGGGGTAATAAAAAATCATTGTTTAAGACTTACCGGTAGGTCCGCAAATACCTTTTTATAAATAATTGTATGCTTTATTTTAGGCAGAGACTGGAAAGGCAGGATAGAGAGACAGAGAGAGAGAGAGAGAGAGAGAGAGAGAGAATGCCATGCACTAAAGAGAACCAGGTCGAGGTCAGATTCAACCACGGGTGGGCTACAGGAATGACTGCTATAGGTGTTTTTATGTGGTGTGGTGCTCTTATCCTCTGTGATCAACGAGGAGGGTACGGTGCCCCTAAAGATTTCTCTCCTTTTAAGTGCTCTGGAGTGGCAAGAAGTACTGTGCAATTATTTTGAAGTCAGTATGATTATGATTTATGGCTGTGTTCTGTCTGGGGAGGAGCAGGAGAGGCAGGCCAAGGACACGGACGGTGAGGAAACATATGAAACTGCCTCTATAGAGCGTTGCCCCCTTTCATGTCGACGTCAGGCCCAGGAAATGATTCCCAATGCATTTTCCCCATAAACATTTCAAAAAATAATTATTTAAAGGTATATTCAGTGATTTCACTCAAAAACCCTTAGGTTTCGTTTTTGGCTGTGGGACCCAGCCTTTCGTCCAATCAGGATAGAGAGTCAAAAACGAAACCTAAGGTTTTTTGACCCCCAGGGGTTAACTGGGGACAGGGAGGAACTCCTTATATGGCCAGCACACTCTATAGTAGGGAGGATTATCACAACAAAACAAAAAAATAAGTGATATTTGAATTAAGTGAAATCACTGAATATACCTTTAAAGACCTTATAAGCGTCGTACAAAGCCAACTCGAGTTGTGACAAACAAACACAATATTTTGGACCAAACAAATAATTACAAAGAAGAAAAACAACAACAAAAAAAGTGTTGTCACGATTTGTCACAACTGAGTTGGCTTTGTACGAGGCTTAAAAGGTCTTTAAATAAATACTTTTTGAAATGTCTATGAGGAAAATGAACGGGGAATCATTTCCTGGGCCCTGATAGGGGGCGGGACTGTGACGCTCTATTCTCCTCCTCCATTCGCTGTCCACTTGAACCCACTGACCCTAGCTGTGCTTTATTGTGCATGCCTGCGCGCTCATGCACACATGATGTAACGCAAATACGCTCGGACACTCAATATGTAATCAACTGCTGTGTGTCTGTAATATGTTTGAAGTGAACCACATACCTGACTGTACACATGTACACTTTTACAGTACAGCGTACAGTGTGTGTATACATCTATCTTTATTCTTTAGTGTTCTTTGGGAAGGAGATCACGTGAATTGAACAAGGTAGACCCTCGTGTAAACAAGTGTAATGCTTTATTGGGTCGTCCACTCACAGTTAACAGTGTTTGTATTGAGTCGAGTTGTTAATAGATACTTCAATAAATCAAACACTTGTGCTCGAAGAAATGGAGGCTTCTTTTTCAGTCTCTTTGTACACAGTAGAGTGGGTTCCCCAATAAATTTTCCTCAAGGGCCATATTTTGACTAGCGTACCAGGCTGGGGGCCGAGTCTGCACGCGCGAGGTTGAGGTCTTGCCCTGAAAATTCATTTTCAGGGCAAGACCCCATTTGAAAAGGATGCCCAGTTTGACATGCATAGGCTACTGACCCCCATTTAATGCCATTTATATCTTGGACCCTTAAAAAAAAATAAAAAATAAAAAAACATTTTTTTTTTCTTTTTTTGAAATTCTTTCATGGGCCACAAGGGGGCGCTCTGTGGGCCGCAAATGGCCCGCGGGCCGCCTATTGGGGAACCCTGCTTGAGTAGACAAAAGACAGGATCAATAGGCATAGGCATAGCACTGCAGATTTCTCTCCGAAACTCAGAATCTAATTTTATTTGTTTTTGCAGTGCTGCAGTCTCAATAGGTCTCTGGGTCATGTGCAGACAATCTTATGTCTTTCCTTATACTTCTACACAGCAGTTTCAGTAGGACACAGAGGCAGAAAGAGTATAGAAATATCTCTGTCAGGAAATATATTATCCTCTCCTTTAAGGTCAGCGGTTGCTTGTGACCAGAAGGTTGTTATTCCTTCATAGTTAATGTGATTACATGCATATTGCATGTTGCCTAATAACCCATAGTCCAGTTCTGGCTTAGCAGTTAGAAACATCATGCTGTTCACACATACTACAGTATTTCTGCATACATACGCTAAAAGCGCTGATATTTCACATACTTTACCAGATAGTTAGACCAATTAGAATGCGTATACCATCCTTTGTAGCATTTCAAAGATATTGCATTTCAATAATAATTTTCATGTGAAATCTCCCAGTCTTTTTCTCTGATTAGTTTTTTTTTTCTCCATGGGATGTTTCTGAGATTTGGTGCTTATTGAAATCACAGCAGTTGTCTAGTGACATGATCGGACTGTGACTGAACACAAAGCAGAACACAACAGCTGCCCTCATTAGCTATCTTCTTGTGGGAACATACTGATCATTAACCACTTAAGCTCTCGTTGTATGACGGATGGCGGAAATAGCCAATCTACAAAGTGCACGGTCAATTATTCACATCGTGCTGAAATCATGTTTCTATGTACTGTACTTCACTATTATTTATGAATCAACACAGAAGGTTGATTGAAGACGATGGCGTATTAGAGGTACGTGGGAGTCGGGGGACGTGTCACGTATGTGACAAGAGACAGTAGGACAGGAAGGAGAGTTTGTCTGGATCATAACAGGCTTGTGTCTTTAAATAAGTGTTTTATTTGGTCTGCTTCCTGTTTAGAACAGAGAATAGAGCTGGCCAAGGCCCTCAGTGATGTCACCTCTGATGTAAGCCTCCTCCCTGCACCTGATATTGAGCATGTACAGATCAGATAGCCAACCAGTGTTGTTTTTGTCAGCAAATTTTGATTATTTTAGTTTTAGTCTTAGTGTCTTGAGTAGTTTTCATTTAGTTTTATAGTCACATTTTAGTCACCTGGAATGTTTTAGTGTTAGTCTAGTTTTAGTCGACTAAATATCATGAGATTTTAGTCGACTAAATCTACAGTTGATTTAGTTGTACAAAATGTATTTTGGCGGGCCTTGATGCCGTCGTTGTGTTGTGACCTTGTAGATCGACTATTTTCAGCATGCAACTAATTGTAAAATGACTTATAGTGGTCCTCTTGTCCACTAGTCCCTTCCTAACATTTGAGTCTCGTTTTTATTTGCTGACGAAATTGTCAGTATATTTAGTCTTAGTTTTAGTCATCATAGCTTAGTTTTTATTTACAATTTACAATTTACAATTTAGGCATTTAGCAGACGCTCTTAATCCAGAGCGACTTACATTTAGGCAAGAACAAAAGCATGGGAATACATCACATAAAAGCATTTATCATGAAACATGCGTAAGATAAGAAGGTAACAGTGGAATATCTATATGATGAAACTATACATACACTATACATAATAAACTATACATATTCACTACTATGCTATACATATGTACTATGGCGTGCTATGACTATATACAATACAATTATAGTGCTGTCTACATAACATGCTATAAGTCTGTGTCAAATGCTATCTAAGCCAACAGAAATGCTATGTAAGGGGTTAGGGTAAGTGCTATGGGCCATGATGGAGTCTGAAAAGGTGGGTTTTCAGGCTACGGCGGAAGATTGGGAGTGATGCTGCAGTTCTGACTGCAATGGGAAGTGCATTCCACAGTTTTGGAGCCAGAAGGGAGAAGAGTTTGGGACGTGTGGAGCGTTGTCCCGGCGTTTTTAGTGAGGGTACTTCCAGTTTCCCTGCGTTGGCTGATCTGAGTGCGCGGGAGGGTTTGTAGGGTTCAATCATACTTGTAAGATATGGGGGAGCCATACCTTTGGTTGCTTTGAATGCCAGCATCAGAGTTTTGTATTCTGTGCGGGCAGCGACCGGGAGCCAGTGGAGGGAGCGGAGCAGGGGGGAGACATGTGAGAATTTTGGCTGGTTGAAGACCAAGCGAGCTGCTGCATTTTGGATCAGCTGGAGAGGCTTAAGTGCACATGCTGGTAGGCCAGTAAGGAGGGAGTTACAATAGTCGAGTTTTGACAAGACTGTTGTCTGGATTAGGAGCTGGGCTGATTCCTGGGTGAGGAACGGTCTAATTCGTCGTATGTTATAGAGTGTGAACCTACATGATCGAGTGACAGCTGTGATGTGAGCTTTGAACGAGAGCTGACTGTCCAGGACAACACCAAGATTCCTGGCTGTTGGGACAGACGTTACCAGGGCGTTGTCTACGGAAATAGTTAGCTCCCGCATAGGGCAGGACTTAGCTGGGAAGAAGAGAAGCTCAGTCTTGTCTGGGTTCAGCTTGAGGTGGTTGGAGGACATCCACTGTGATATGTCAGCCAGGCATGCAGTGATGCGCTCTTCCACCTGAGTGGCAGAGGGGGGGAAGGATAGGAACAGTTGTGTGTCATCGGCGTAGCAGTGATAGGATATATTGTGAGCAGTATTTAGTTTCCATTTAGTTTTCGTCAGTGGAAAAAGGCAGTCGATGAAATCAACACTGTACTGTATATCCAACACATGGTTTTCCTTGTTGTTTTCAGTTATTTACAAGAAGCTTTATCTATAGTTTCCTCATTTATTGTGTCTTTTGCTAAACGTGCTGTATTTACTTGAGATCTCCCTAGTTGTGATGTTTTCACTTGCGTTTACTAGTTGTGTAACAGTTGTTTATGACATGATGCTCAAACGGACTCCACCTCATTCTGAGCACTCTGCTTCCCACCCTTCATCAATGCGTTCAGTCTCTCACCCACAGATTTTTAAAAAGCTTCATCTCAGTGGATGACTTGAATCAAAGAGCTCGGGAATCCTCCTCACGCATCATTGTATCATTCAATTTATTTTCATTTATATCAACTGATTTATAATGCTTCCACAACCAAATGTCGTGTGATGTGTAAAAGTGAAATTATGTTAAAATGCGTCTGTGGGATGTGTGTTTTGCTGCTCACGATGGTGTGTGGTTTTAAAACGTGCTATTGGCTCACTTTCTCTCTCTCTCCCTCTTTCAGAACGCCTTTTACCAAAAACACATGTGCTAAAGAAGACTAAAGAAACGAGGGGCAGGTCATGGAGAGAATTAACGGCTTTTTAGACCAATGTGGAATTAGAATGCGAAAGAGTTAAGTTAAACTTTAAAAACATTGCCAGCTGTTTTGCAAATATTTCCAGAGGCTGTAGTGCAACTACTTAATCTCTGGCGTATACGATGGGACTGAATCTGTCATAGGCCTGCCATAAAATCTCTAGTTCGGAGCCATTCGGTGTGTGGATATTTCTGCTCTCATTTACCAGGTAAAGCGTGGCTTTGAAAGAGAGAGAGTCTGACCCCCCGGAACCCCCGCCACTGCTATAAAGCCACTGCTATAAAGAGTGATTTTGTGTGAAGCAGCGGATAGTGGATATAAAGTCAACTGTAGAAGCAACAGGAATAAATAGCAGGGCTCAATGTATAACCTTTACAATTATTACTAGAGCCCTGTAATAAGATGGCGTACAGGTAGTAAGTCAACCGGTGAGCAGATACAGTATAATGGAGAAAGTCTGAAGAGGTGCGTGCGTGCGTGCGTGCGTGCGTGCGTGCGTGCGTGCGTGCGTGCGTGCGTGCGTGCGTGCGTGCGTGCGTGCGTGCGTGCGTGCGTGCGTTTATACTGTGTATCCCATCCTCATCTCAGTCTCGGCCATACACACTCATATCCTCCTGAGTGTTAATTTAACACATAGAATGTAATGAACACTCATGACTTTACAGCACCACGCACGCATGCAGACGCACAAAGATCAACAATAAGGAGTGGTGATTTATTGCGGAAGAGGCTCTATTTTCAGTCATAGCTCTCTGACGCAGGTCACACTGGCTTGTGTAAGTTATGGAAGAGCAGGAGGAGGAGGGGCGAGGTTTCCCTCTCCTGGCTCCTATAGAGCAGTGGTTTCACATCAAGGTCCATTATTTATTCAGCATTTCAGCCACGGACCACCATTTGATGACATTTAGGCGTGATTCAAAAGTGGAATGAAATATTTATATTACTATCATTAGTTCTTCTGACCAAGCAACTGGTTGAAATAGGCTCTCCAGTCAATGCTGAAATGAGCATGACAGCACACCTAGCCGTTAATAGAAGATTTGAGAACGGGTTACAGTAATGCCATTAGAAATATCATCATATTATCATCATTAGTGATTAGACAGAGTTTTGTCAGAGCAGCAGCATTAACAAATAGGGCAGGTACTGTATACGCTCCTGTATTTTGGAGAGCCAGATATTAGACTTGTGTTTATGGTTGTCACATGCTGCATAGACGCGTCACCATGGCAACCCAAAATGGATGGGAACCCGTCGCTGACGGCTGTTTGCTTAACAATTTTGACAGCTACAGCGATTGCGTCACAGCCGTCGTACTTCTGCATAGCGGAGCCGCCCTGAAAACCGGCGTTGCTTAAAGTCCCTATTTTCTGAGGTGGTACTTCAGTATAAAGAGGTGGGGAACCAATGGACTAGAGGAACCAGGGTGACAACGACCTCCCTGGAGATGAGGAGTGGAGGCAAGGCGATGCTTGAAGCGCACGAATTCCCCACGGAACGGAGACAGCAGCCTCAGTGCAAGTCACAACTGGAACTCATATCCTCACGGCTTGTTCCTACAGATAAGATTGAAAAAAAGATACAAAATAAATGATATAGGAATAATTAAATGCTTAAAAAACATTTCACATTTTTCCCAGAGGCCACCAGAGGCCTTATAGAGGAGTAGAAACATGTAAAAAGAAAAGTGAATTTAACTCTGAGAATGTACAAATTGAATTTGTACACTCTCAGCGTTAAAGACATGCAAGTGTCCATTTTGGTTCCTAAATATAACTTGTCATTTAGCTGGGGAGGACCCCTTGGAACTCTGCCAAGAGGCCCTGGGGGTCCCCGGACGCAGCGTTGAGAACCAGCGGTTCAGGGAGAAATGGAGGATGAGAGTGAAAGAATAGAGAAAGAGGGAATGCCATCAAAACAACCACCACCATGTGTGGCTCAGACCCGTTTAAAAGCTTGCGCGGTATTTCCCTTTATACGCCTCTCCTGTTTCTCTCTGGAGCATACACTGTATTATAGCACCGAATAAAACTTGAAAGAGTCCAAAGATATATAGGAGCGAAGGAGAGGGCTAAATGTAGGAGGGGAGAGGCCGAGGGATGAGAAGTAGAGGAAAGGTGGGAGTAAGGGAGGAAGATGTAGGAAAGGGAAGTCCCCCCCCCCCCCCCCCAGAGGCATTGTTGAGGGGATTTGTGTGAACTGTGGCAAGGTCTGGCTGAGCTGCTCAACTGGTCACAAGGCTAGAACTCACTCTCACACACACACACGCATGCACGCGCACGCACACACACACACACGGTCACACACGCATGCGCGCGCGCACGCAAGTACACACACACACACACACACACACACACACACACACACACACACACACACACACACACACACACACACACACACACATATGCGCATGAGCGCACCCTTTCTTGTCTCACACTCATGCACAGACAGACACACGTTCTCCATCAGAAACGCCCCCAAATGCATCCCCCCCTCTCTCTCTCACTCACACACACACTCAGTCGCACACAGATCCCCCCCCTCCCCTCCCCACACACACACATGCGCGCACTCACACACACAGTCACACACAAACACACACACACACACACACACACACACACACACACACACACACACACACACACACTCAAACAAAGGCACAGAGTTGAGTTGTCCGACAGCCAGGCAATGGTGTGGGAGTTCAAGGAGTCTTGGAGTCGTGGATGGCTGTTTTCGTGGATTTAATTGTGTGTTTTGCATGTTTTATGTGTGAGTGAGTGAGTGTGTGACTGTTATGCCGCCGTGCAGCGGGACAGAGTGGACATTCCTTTAGCCGCGTGGATCGGCCGTGGATTGTTTTGGACCCACGCAGCGCTGTCTGTCTGTCTGTCTGTCTGGAAGGCAGCACCATGGGATCCGTTATGTGTAAGTGTCTCTTTATCATGCACTGCTCATTTGTACAGCATGTAAAAGGACATATGTGCAGTATTTTCATGAATATAACATGTATGCTCATTTTAAGCAACTGCCGTTGTTTTACAGCTGTTATAGATTTGAGATGTTACGTTATATATTGAGTTAAGGCACTCTTACTTTTCCAGTACAGGACACTGGGATTCATAGAGCACACTTCATACAATGTAAACAAAAAAAAGGATAAAAAGTATATATACACACACATTACAAAACATGTAGTCCCCCCCCCCCCTCTCCCCCACACCTTTTGATCACCTTGAATGATGTAACAGCTTTCTTTATGTAATGTATATTTATATTGGTGCTGTTGTTGTGAGGATGATCAAATAAACTAAACTAAACTAAAACACATTCATATGCTATGAAACCCCCTAGTCTGCATGCCGACAGTGACAGCGTCGAAAAACTACAGTACGCGTACACTACAGTATGGGTTTCAACTAAGCAATCTACACAGCAATAATATAATTTGATAACACGTGTCATGTATAGGTGCAGGGCACTATAGGGACATCACGGGCACCTTGATGTCAAATTCAAAATGTTAAAAAAATAAACATATTTATTTGGAATGTTTTTAACTAAAGTATACATGATTAGAACATTTGACATTTAAGGTAAGGTCAAACATTTCTACATTTTCTACAAATTAGCTACAAATAAACCTCTATCTATATATCCAGTCATTTTGGGGCATAAACAAGAAGTTGAAGGATAAAATTAAGTATTATAATGCACCGTGCATGTTCACATCATATATGCTTTACATTACTTGCTATAACATGTATTACTATACAAAATATATATATCGTTTATTTTTTACATTTAGGACAAAAATATGTGCCCACCTATCCTGTATTTGTTTACAGTCTCCATAACAGTGTGTGGGCCATCTCTTTCATCACCTTCATTAGCTTCCTTTGTAGTCTACTCTGCTGGCATGAGTGGCATCATCAACATTCATTCTATCCTATTATATATAATACTGTCTGTGCTATTTGCATCTTTGTGTCGGAAGGAGGCTTTGGGTCACTGATAGCCCTGATGAAGTGTTGACAGCTAAAGCAGACAATATGAACAGAGAGCTGATTGTGTACCGTACGCACAATGCAGTCAAGCTTTCTGTCAAACAGGCCCAATTATTGTCTCGACTTTTTTATTGCGAGTTTGTTTGATTCAAATCTGTAACTCAGTGAATTTACTTATTTGTTCATGTGCACAAAAACGTCAAAATCTTATCGTATAATCTTAAAGGTATATTCAGTGATTTCACTCAAAAAACCTTAGGTTTCGTTTTTGGCTGTGGGACCCAGCCTTTCGTCCAATCAGGATAGAGAGTCAAAAACGAAACCTAAGGTTTTTTGACCCCCAGGGGTTAACTGGGGACAGGGAGGAACTCCTTATATGGCCAGCACACTCTATAGTAGGGAGGATTATCACAACAAAACAAAAAAATAAGTGATATTTGAATTAAGTGAAATCACTGAATATACCTTTAATATTATATATTACTGTTCATTGTTACTCCCCTTTATTTGTCGGTCGCTCACCTCTTCCATAATTTTATTTAATTGACTAAATTTAGACTGATTAACTCCGTAAGCCCTTTTTGATACTGTGTTGTTGTGCAACGGTGTTGTACAAAAATATAGAAAATTGACAATCTACTACAAGCTCACAACGCATTGATGCATTTGATGATTATTTTTATTAAACTAGGTTATTTTTTATAGTGGATTAAATCGATTAGTTTGATTAACTGTTGTGCCCCGTGCAGTATGTGGTAAATAAAGCCTTGATGAGGAGGGTCTGTTGTGTTTACATGCACACCATTCCATGTCAAGACCGACTAAAACATCTAATCCTGTTTACTGCTGGCTTTAATCGCTTTTATTACAGCGCAAAAGATGTTTATGAGAAGGACAAGGGGATGCATGCATATGAACAGCTGCGATCTATTATGCTGCTTTCATGTCAACACTCAGTATCGTGCCCGTATATTTTGTAGTAGTTACGGCGTCTGCCTCAGAAACCACATGTCTGTCTGCTGGTTTGACAAGGAATTTTGCCAGAGTGCAGTTTCCCGAGTTGCCATACTCAGCGTCCCTCTCAGGTTTACCACAGTCTCAATGTTGTTAATGAATTGATTCACTGCATCTACAATAGAAGGTGAATGAACTGCATGCTCTCCTTAGAAACAAACAACCAATATATTCCATCATTTTGCAGCATGAAAAAACAGAAACTAAAGTATATGAGACAAATCATGTCAATACAAAAAGTAATAATCTGTTGTCAAAGTGTAAATCAGAGTTTGGCAATTTAGTTTGAGCCTGCAGGCCATTCATTTTCTAAGTCATTTGATATCTAGATGTCTCACATCTTCAAAGAGAATCTAACCCCACCTGAAGAATGCTTTTATCCATGTTGAGAGGGAATATCAGGCATGCATGCATGTGTAGATATTGAATCGCTGGTGGGAAGTTATGGCCCATATGGGCCGCCTAGCTGTTACCACCGCTGCAAATACTTCAAATAGTTTGTGTCTGGCAAATGACAACAATGCACACCATACCATTACAAGCTCTCTCTGCTACTCATCACTAGTCTAAATGGTCAGCATTTCTATGGCGCCTTTATCCAGAGTGCCTTACAAAGTGTGTTAGGCTCACTACTCATCCACACACTGGCAGAAGTAAGGCAACCATGCAATGTAACACCCTCGTTGGAAGCAGAATAGGGTTTCAATGTCTTGCACTTTCACACAGATTTAAGTCGGGAAGATCAGGGATTGAACCAAACGGCCACTTTAACTGAGCCACAGCCGCATGTCTCCTTTGTTTTCTTTGTGTTTTCTTTTTTGACAAAGCTATAGGAGCAGTGGCAGCTAAAGTTTCTAATGAAGAACGGAGGGTTTTACCACATTTTTTCAGAAATTAGATACAGTTGACGGTGGTAAAATTAGCCACCTGAGGGACTCACTGAGACGGAGTCACTTGTTTGACACACAAGGGAGGGGGGGGGGGGTAAGTAGTCTAATAGGCTTGTTGTCTATACGTATACGTAGATAGATTATGACGGAGAGAGGACAGAGAGATATAGGTAATAGAGCCTATAGCTAGGCACCTTGCTGGCTCTGTAGGGACACATGCAAGAACAACTGCAAAGGAATGCCTGGAGGGGTAACAGCACAATGGGGTTGTGTGTGTGTGTGTGTGTGTGTGTGTGTCTGAAAGGCACGTTTCTGTGGGGAAAGTGAGGGGCACATGCAGACTTTCTTAGTGACCGGAACGGAATTCTGGAAGAGGACGTCCAAGAGCGAGACCGTGGACAGAGACGGATGGAGAAAGGGTCAGACAGATCAGAGACAGCTATAGGCCTGCATGGCAGACAGAGAAAGGAACACCTCTGAGAGACTGAGAGGCTGACATTCCTGCTGTCTGTTTGAATCTCTTCTTTCTGTCTGTTTGAATCTCTTCCAATCCCTGTGTCTGTCTGTCTGTCTGTCTACTGCATGTTTAGCCGTTTCTCTCTCTCCTGTTCAGTTGCTGCTGCGTAGAGCTGCACAGAGCTGTTGATGAGGTAGGAGATCAGGAAAGCAAGTCATACTTATATACTTCCAGCTAAATATATCAGTATTCTCAATATCAAAAGACAGATGGATGGAATGAATGCTTGGATGAAGCATGGACACTGGGTCGCTGCCTGTGACTCGTGACAGGATGGATTCTATGGGTGGGCCTCGGAATGGCACCCTTCCATCGTGCTGTCTCTATTGTGGGAAAGATGCACACGCAGCCTACTCAACCGTACGGACCTCACCTGCAGAGATGGAGTCCTACCACCACTTCCTCAGGGTGTGTCAGGAGGTGGAATCGGCTGCGGGGAGAAGAAGTATGTTGTTGTTGTGCCTCCGTGTCCCTCATTCAGAGCCACCTTTCCCAGCCTATAGTCATTTCCTCCTGTCTAGACCACCCTAGATAAATGACGTCCTTCTAGTTCTATACACCAAATAGCAAAAATAGCAAATTAGACACACGTGTGACCATGTGATCTCATTCTTACTGTAATTCAGCAACCGAGAAGTAATTTCTGCGAGAGAGAGAGAGAAGGAAAATAATCTATAGAGAAAGGGGAGGTGTTGAAGGTGAATATGAAGCACATTCACCATCTGTGTTGCTGTTAGTGAAGACCTCTTGAAACGAAATATAACCTAACTCACACAGCACATTTTATATAAGAGTGGCATAAACTGTTTTATATTAGATAGGAATGTGGACTTGAAGGAAATTATAGAGGGTATTCACATGCATTTAAAGTGAATGGAAAATTGAGTGGCAAAGTGAGTTTAACGTTGTTTAATGTAGTTTAATGCAATCCGATGGGCTGTCAAGGCCAGAAAGTCGTTCCCGCATTACGTCCGGGTATGATGATGATGTCACTTGCATTATACCCTCTATTGGAAACATACATCTTACATTCTTTTGAATGTATGCAAAGAATGAGTTAAGTTAATCTGTTAGCATTATGCTTATTTTGAACTAGAACTGCTGTAGTCCAGTTTAAAATACACATGATATACTGTAGCATCCAGTATAATGACAGAGAAACAATGGTGAGCGACGGCCAGTGCTGCGTTCTGTAATGTGGCCGACCTCGTCCTGCATGCGGTGCTGTTGCAGTGAATTGTTGTTGGTTCCTTCGGGGTTGCTGTCAAGTGGGAGGTCTTCATTGTCGGACAGTGCTGTTGAAGCGCAGCTGGAAGTGGAACACAGATCGTAGACACAGACTTTGATCGTGAAATGTAAACAGAGTGTGTATATGTGCTTGTTTTGTTTCCCTCTGGGATGTAACATAAACCTTTGCGTGAAGTGAAGTGGTGGTAACGGTAACAGTAGACAGACAGAGGGAGGACCATGACTTCCTACAGATGGTGGCCTTGTGGTTAGAGTGTCTGCCCTGAAACTGGGAGTTCGGGGGTTCGGCCGCGTCATACCAAAGACTGTAGAAAATGGGACCCAATGCCTCCCTGCTTGGCACTCAGCATCAATGGGTTGGATTGGGGGTCAAATCAACTACCCACTGCTTTCGTAGCCTATACTGGCTCAGCTGCCAATAGGGAGCCCCCACCGGGAGGATGTACAGTAGCACCAATGCTCTACTCGTCCCATTAAGCATTCCCCGCTGACAGGTGCTACCCAACCAGCTCGGGATTTAAACCACTCCAGAGCTAATTTCATAGTCTCATCACTATGTTTAGCAACATGTTTACTGTACTTTACCTACTACAGTATGCAAAATATTTGCCTGTATACAATTTACAATTTACAATTTAGGCATTTAGCAGACGCTCTTAATCCAGAGCGATTTACATTAAGCAAGAACAAAAAGCATGGGAATACATCACAAAAAAGCATTTATCATAAAACATGCGTAAGCTAAGAAAGTAACAGTGGAATATCTATATTATGAGACTATACATATAAACTATATATATATATATATACTACTATGCTATACATATGTACTATGGCGTGCTATGACTATATACAATGCAATTATAGTGCTGTCTACATAACATGCTATAAGTCTGTATCAGATGCTATCTAAGTCTACAGAAATGCTATCTAAGGGGGTAGGGTAAGTGCTATGGGCCATGATGGAGTCTGAAAAGGTGGGTTTTCAGACTACGGTGGAAGATTGGGAGTGATGCTGCAGTTCTGATTGTAATGGGAAGTGTTTGAAGTTTGGAGCCAGAAGGGAGAAGAGTTTGGGACGTGTGGAGCGTTGTCCCGGCATTTTTAGTGAGGGTACTTCCAGCTTCCCTGCATCCCTGTATACATTGTCTCTCCCTGCCTATATGCTCCCTTGCTGCATAAGAGTGATGGTGTCTGAACATGACCTACTCCAGAAGCTGTGGTGCATTCACATTCATTTACACATCTTTTTATAGCGTCTTTAGTGAGAATTAACAGCCTTGCAGACAGTGCTGGCAGAGGCAGACATACTGTATAAATGAAGTATGTTTTGTTTACTATGCTCAATCTGTCTCATGGCAATCTTGGAACCTTTGGGTCAAAATGTACTAATCCAAGACACATCAAAACCATTTTCCTAAAATGTGTCTATACAGTACACATTCACTGTGTTAGTGTGTGTACACATGTACTGGGAATGGGATAGGGCTATACCCAATTGTTTATGAGTTAGTTTGTGGAAATATCATAACCTGTTTATGCTGTTGTTTAAGAGACAACATACTGTAGACTGACCTTGTTGTCATTACTGCTGCATTCATGGGGCTACACAGGAGGCCAGAGGTGAGCTGAGGCCAAAGCTCAAGAGGAGTCTGGGTGGTTTTGTGGTCTTTGAACTGAATCAGCACCAGCTGTATATGTGCTGCAGCCCAGCTATAGTGCTCAACAATCACTGTTTAGAAGTGGCACAGATGTTACCCAGGCCAGAAAAAAACCCAAAACAGCCATTCTTGGCACGAGAAACTATACATTTCACTTTATACTAGGATGGCAATGTCGGTCAGCCGGTCTGATCCGGCCAAATCTTTGAACAGGTTATCAGCTACTGGCTGGCTGGCCTTAGTTTCCATGGAATTTGCTGTGTGCACCTTCATCATGCACGCCTCAGGACAAAATGTCCACTTGGAAGATATCTCAAAATGGAATGTGTGGATTTATATTATA
The DNA here is from genome assembly GCF_964188405.1 of Protomyctophum parallelum. Taxonomy (NCBI): domain Eukaryota; kingdom Metazoa; phylum Chordata; class Actinopteri; order Myctophiformes; family Myctophidae; genus Protomyctophum; species Protomyctophum parallelum. The sequence continues at coordinate 10,641,812 of NC_139701.1, read as the reverse complement.
CATTCATCATCCCTGGAGGATGAACCCTTATCATGTTAGTGATGGCTTTTTTACTCTGTTGGTGTTGTTTATCAGTCATAGAAGAAGACATTATGGACTCCCAGTCCTTTCCATGATATTCATTGAAGTCAAAGAATTTTTTTTTGTCAATGGATTGGAATCAAATACAGTAGCTTTGTTGTATTCAGCTGTGTGAGTTCCAATGTTGACTGTCTGGTTCCAGCTGTGTCCAGATAAGAGATGAAATCTCCCCTGCGGCAGCGGGCACCAACATACCAGAAAGGGTGATAGAGAAGAGGGGAAAAAAAATACATCTTAAAATAGAAACTCTAACCATGTGTTCCAATATCAGAGGACAACTGCAGATTATCTTATATGAATGACAGGCGCTTTGTTCTGTTGTTCAAAGTGCATTGAGAGCACATTGATTGAATCATCAATCATCAATCATCAAATTGACAAACTATAAAATAGGGTTTATAAGCGGTACAGCATAATAGATAGATTAGATTAGATTAGATTCAATGAAAATGAAGGGTGTACAAAGAGTGCACTGACAGTTGCAGCCCTCATCACTGTGGTTTGAATGAAGCAGCTAGCATTCCCTGCCGTCCAATTAAAAGTTAAATACTTCTTGGAATTCCGCTCAGGAAAGCTGTGGAAGTGATTTGTGCCAGGCAGACTACCAGGTGTGTGTGTGTGTGTGTGTGTGTGTGTGTGTGTGTGTGTGTGTGTGTGTGTGTGTGTGTGTGTGTGTGTGTGTGTGTGTGTGTGTGTGTGTGTGTGTGTGTGTGAGGGTGTGTGTGTGTGTGTGTGTGTGTGTGTGTGTGTGTGTGTGTGTGTGTGTGTGTGTGCATTGGCATGGACAGGTGTGGCATTTGCATTTTCTTTACCACAGTGAATGCTACATTTGTGGTCTGGAGAGGGCAGTTGTTTTACAGACGGGTAAAAGGACAGGGGCTGAAGCCCCCTTTGATGTCTATGTGTGCACGTCCCTGGGTAACACAATATGACACTCATGCAAATATATGTTTTCTGTGAACCAATAGAATAACCAGACATGAGAAAGACTCAGCTGTGTAATTAGTAAAAAATCACACCTGTGTGAAGTGAGGGGCGCTATATTAACCCATTCTGACCTGAGATCAGATTCATACGAGTTTTCCACTGGACACACACTGGTCTGATTAACCCATTCTGACCTGAGATCAGATTAAAAAAATGTCAGTCGTTCTTCGATTTTTCAAAAAATAGCAGACCTACAAGCTCGTATCGCGCCACTCGGTGGCGCGATATGAGCTTGTAGATCTGCTATTTTTCAATAGCTAAAGCATAACATGATGCCAACACCAAAATGGGTGCCCGGTCAGAATGGGTTAAAGTCTAACTCATGTTGATTAGGTGATGTAATGGTGATGTAAAACAAACGGTGCCAACACAAACATTAAACTCCGTTAACAATAAAGAGACAATATGACGCAATGAGTTACAAAATGACGTAAGTTTTCCCTTCATTGTCAATGGCGTTTATTAAACAAACATTGAACTAAAGACAAACATTAAACCTGTGGCTAGCACCCCTCAAAAATCACACCTGTGTAGCTGTGAAGTGAGGGGCGCTCTTATCATCGTACATCATCATTACGTCAATTAGACACTATATAGAATGTCTAATTTGCTCAGACACTATGACATACAATTGTCATTGTCATTCATTGTCAATGGGAATGTAATGTTTGTGTAGTACAAAGTTGGTACACTAAACGCTGGATATAGGAGGGGCTAGCGCTGATGTTTGCATGATTCACTGCCAAATACGTCACGAGACATGAATGCAGTGTGTTGTTATTGTATAAAACGAAACCACTCTCAAGGTGTGCATGGTATTTATATCGGCCACATGACTTCTCATCTAATGTCATCATTTAGTGCCATAAACAAACACATTCAAAGTCCATATAGAGTTGGCTTGCAGAGGATTTTTGTTAAACGTGCTCTAAACAAACATTAAAAGTCCATAGACTTGGCTGCCATATGATGTAATTTCAAAAGCCTTATGCTAGCGCCCCTCAGAGCAAAACATTATAATACTGTAAATATACATGGGGCAATAGTGGATCTCCTGGCTTACACTACTGGCTGCATGTGTACTGTACTACATTCTATAGGGAGTTTTTCTTGGTAAAGGATAATACGTCACTGTAATCTGCTTGGGTCTGCAGTCTGCACATGCCTTTGTTAACCCCTATGACTACAGTGGTCAAGCCTGTGCATGTTTAGGTTCATACTAACAAAGGTTACGTACTGTATACTATGCACACAACCTCTGTGGAAGGATAATAATTATAGAGACGAGTGTTTGTGTGTGTGTGTGTGTGTGTGTGTGTGTGTGTGTGTGAGTGTGCGTGTGTGAGAGTATTACAGTATTTAGCATTTCTGTGTTTTTTAGGAGACATTATGGTTGTCAAGTCCATGCCTGTCACACGGGGCATGAAGTGATAATGACAATGATGTTGGTCGTGAAGGTGTGTGTGAGTGCGTGTGTGTGTGTGTGTGTGTGTGTGTGTGTGTGTGTGTGTGTGTGCACGTGTGTGTTGGGCCCTGTTATCAGCGGTTGAATGTTCCTGTCGATACACATCCTCTGATTGTCCTCTCTCTCTCACTGACGCCTTCTTCCTGAGAACCAATAGGAAGCCCCCTTCCCCTGTACCGCATGAGGACGACTACCCAAAAATAACACAAGCTGTTTACAGTGTGTGTGTGTGTGTGAGGGTGTGTGTGTGTGTGTGTGTGTGTGCGTGCGTGTGTGCGTGTGCGTGTGCGTGTGTGTGTGTGTGTGTGTGTGTGTGTGCGTGCGTGCGTGCGTGCGTGCGTGTGTGTGTGTGTGTGTGTGTGTGTGTGTGCGTGCGTGCGTGCGTGCGTGTGTGTGTGTGCGTGTTCGTGTGTGCACTCTATGGTCTAGGGTGCTGATATCACTGTTGGCGCAGGTCATAGGATCTTCAGACCTCAGTGTTTTACAATCACATGTACCCACCAAACAGAACAGCACTGTGGACCTATTGATAGTAAGGAGAGGCTTTGCCCCACCGGCACTGTTACAGAGAATGTTCTTGTAAGTGAATTTGTTCCACTAGTAATTATTTGGGCAAATTGGGCTAAAAACATCTAACTTGTCAATTTGATATTTTAAGATGTCCGGGATTTCAAACTGCTGCACACAGTGTTGCTTTTCCAGTAATAGTTTTCTATTCTTGTGTGCTCTTGAATAAAATGTTTCAGAAGATGTCTTGGTAATGGTATAGTACTATAGTTAGAAAAGAAAAGAAAAGGGCCATCACACCCTCGCTAATGCCTAAACTAATCGATTTAATAACTTTTATTCAAATAAATAAATCCCTATTTTGGGCATGTCATTATATGTCAAAACAAAACTATCAAAAAGTGTATCTTTGAAAAACAAATAAAAGGTCCCGCACACTGTCAGACACCAAAATGTTGCTCTTTATGAGGTCAACGTTTCGGTCGATTAGACCTTCATCAGAGGCTATAGGGAGACTCAGACACCAGGGAAGAGGAGGTCTAGATGGCTGCTGCCTGCAGTATAGAGGGAACGGAGACTCAGACACCAGGGAAGAGGAGGTTTAGATGGCTGCTGCCTGCAGTATAGAGCCAAGGGAGACTCAGACACCAGGGAAGAGGAGGTTTAGATGTCTGCTGCCTGCAGTATAGAGCCAAGGGAGACTCAGACACCAGGGAAGAGGAGGTTTAGATGGCTGCTGCCTGCAGTATAGAGCCAAGGGAGACTCAGACACCAGGGAAGAGGAGGTCTAGATGGCTGCTGCCTGCAGTATAGAGGGAAGGGAGACTCAGACACCAGGGAAGAGGAGGTCTAGATGGCTGCTGCCAGCAGTATAGAGCCAAGGGAGACTCAGACACCAGGGAAGAGGAGGTCTAGATGGCTGCTGCCAGCAGTATAGAGCCAAGGGAGACTCAGACACCGGGGAAGAGATACCAGAAAGTTAATACCCCCTGTGAGGAGCTTTTCACAAAATGCAGGCCAATATCTTGTTTTGTATCTACAAAAGTATTCTGTTGTTAAACTGGTACACTGGACACTACACACACACACACACACACACACACACACACACACACACACACGCACACACACATGTAAAATCATATCCTGTTACCCAGGACCAGATATGATCTGCTAAGCATGCAAGCAAGCCATTTTAGCCTATAAGCTTATAGTTCCCATGGTAATATAACTATTCTGTTTATTCATACCCATATGAGTGTTCTTTGGCAGGACACAGGTATGTATAAACAAGTGAGTTCTGAGTAAGGGATTAGGAACTATTATCCTGAACATCATAGAGTGAACACGTTGATTTAAATTCACTTGCCAGTTTGTAACACTTTTCCAAGCAAAACCTGGTCCATTTATATAGATATATGGTGATCATAACCTGTTTTATGGACTCATTTCATGGGCAACAGAGTCCATATAGTTGCTACAACTAGAGGCTAGAGCTAGCCCAAAGACCCCGCCCACTCTCTTAGTGGACTGCATCTCTTAGAAAGCTACAGTCTGATAATCAGGCTAGGCTAAAGCCCAACCGATGCTACATTTCTATTGGGTCCGATCATGCTGATCCCGATTTTAGACTTACTGTATATGGGCTCTATTTTCGTCACCGCTAAACCTCTTATCCCTAAACTTCTTTGGTTTTTTTTTTTACTATTTTGCTAAACATTTTTGAATAGTTAAAATGGCCAGTCTACAAGCTCACAACGTGTCAATGTAGATTGTCTAGTAGAAGTTTAGGGATAAGGGGTTTAGCGGTGACAAAAATGGAGCCCTTAGACTCCACTTTGTTGATATTTGGGATAGTGTGTCAAACAACAACCACAAAAATAGAAAATGTAAAAGTAACCGATCTAGGGCGCCCGCTGGCCTGGTGGTCCACATATAGGCTTTGGCCCGTCGCATGTTCGAATCCCGTTCGTGACGACCTTTGCTGCATGTCTCTCCCCTTCTCTCTCTCCCTTATTTCTGTCTATCTTCACTAAGAACCTCTCTTGTTACTAGGACATTGTTGACGGTGTGTGACTTGTCCAACCATTCAATGCATATTGTCTATGTATAAATGCACCACGTCTCTGTGTGTACAGTACATATACTGTACGTCTGTAGTCCACATAACTCAAGATCCGTTCGCCCCGCCGACTTCAGATTTTGACACACACGTTCCACACCACCAAACAAAGACATAATAACTGTGGGGGTTCCAAGTATAGGCCAGTGCCCACAATGGGCACCACTGACTCTAGTTAGAATAATTACATTTAAACTGAGGTGAATTATTTACACCTGCCAAATACCTGTCTGTGTGCTTGTGTGCAATGTGCATCCATGTGTGTATGAATGTGACAACGGTATAAACTGCCGCTGACCTGCCAAGCATTTAAACTTTAACCCACAACACCGGCATGGCAGAGAGAGCAAGGCATTGCATTCTGTCTATGAAACACGCACAGATATCACAGGTAGAGACAGATGAAAAAAAATGTTCTGCTTATAGCGGAAAATCTGACAGGATGAGAAATCCACATGCTCGCCCGGCCCTGCAGGTTACTGAACCTTTAGCCCATTGTTCAGTGAGCCATGCACGATGGATTATAGCGTACTGTATGTCTGTACTGTACTGATGTTATTTTTTACCATGACTGACTCAGAGAACTACAGAAATGAACACCTGCGTCAATAAGATCATATCTGCACAAAAGCCCTCTGCATTACTTTGATTTGTTTGATTAGCGACGCCTGCTTTTTTAACATGGCTTGACTATTTGGGCTAATAAATATAATAATAATTGTAGTAATTTGACACTCACTTGGGCACAAACTATTAAACTAGAAATATATTTTTCAATGGTATAGTGGATGGAGGGAAAGGATTTTTGTCTAACCAAGAAACGGCAACCAAGAAACGGCAATTTGAAAATAGCAGATCTATAAGCTCTATAAGCTCACAATGCGTCACGTTGCGACCAGGGGGGCAGTCAGCCAGATATTTCGTGAAGCCTCATTTGAAATCGGTAGTTCATATAATGGCCTGTTGTGGCGCTGGACTGGACCCAAAAAGCCCCATAGCTCCATAGAGGCCCATGTATTTTGGCCCAACTTCACCTAGACTGTATTACCTTAATAAACATGGTCATGAATACTTTCTTCTTCCAGTCACTAGTTTAAAGTCTCATTTCTAATGTCATAATATTCTTTTTGGAAAATTATGGTCCCATTAATTAAAAAAATGACCATAAAGAAAAAAAAACATCGCGTATGTTCTGAGGGGCGTGGCTACCGTTACAGTCTATGATCGGGATTCCCCTCCCACTCGAGTCAAAATAAAAACCAACGGAGAAGAAGGGGGGAAGTCCCGCCTCGTTGTCTGGGCAGCCAATGACCAGCTGGTACAAAACGGAGCCAGCCAATGGCCAGCTGGTACCAAAAGATGGCGACTTACATCAGGAATTAGCATATCATTACAGGCTTCATTTTACGTTCATGTTAGACCCGGGGAACGCTTTGTCCATATTTTTTACAGTCTATGGTTGCGACACATTGTGAGCTTGTAGATCTGCTATTTTCAATTGATTTAGTACACATTCTGCAATTGCATTTGTATTTGTATTTATGTATTCAGCACAGTATAAAAACAACACAGTGAACATATAAATATGAGAAGGGTAAGGTGCTAGGCTGAGGCAAAAAAGCCCAAGGGGCTTATACGAGGCCTCTACCTATATAGATTATAATGAAACATTGTACATGAGATATAGAATATGAGTACACAGACACAAGCACACAGACAGGTATTTGGCAGGTGTAAATAATTCACCTCAGTTTAAATGTAATTATTCTAACTAGAGTCAGTGGTGCCCATTGGGGCGGCGGTGGCTCAGGGGTAGAGTGCCTGGATGGTAACCGTAAGGTTGCCAGTTCGAACCCGGGCTCCCCCAGAGTTACTGTCGAAGTGTCCTTGAGCAAGACACTGAACCCCTAATTGCTCCCGATGTGCTAGTTGGTGCCTTGCATGGTTTCCGCTGCCATCGGTGTATGAATGGGTGTGTGAATGGGTGAATGTAATGCACAATCTCTGTAAAGCGCCTTGGATAAAGGCGCTATATAAATTCACCATTTACCATTTACCATTTACCATTGTGGGCACTGGCCTATACTTGGAACCCCCACAGTTATTATGTCTTTGTTTGGTGGTGTGGAACGTGTGTGTCAGAATCTGAAGTCGGCGGGGCGAACGGATCTTGAGTTATGTGGACTACAGACGTACAGTATACGTACTGTACACACAGAGACGTGTTGCATTTATACATAGACAATATGCATTGAAATATGGTTGGACAAGTCACTCACCGTCAACAATGTCCTAGTAACAAGAGAGGTTCTTAGTGAAGATAGACAGAAACTAGAACTGCACTCTGTCGAGTGCATACTTGCTTGTTGCACACTAGTAGGCCATAAATGGCCAACTAGTGCGCAAGCAGAGCGCGTAAGTACTTTCGACCGCTACAAACTGTCAACCAATTACATATACATATACTATGTATATGTATATGTAATTTGTCCGTCCCAGCCAACCCGCCACTTTTTATGCGTATGCACCGTCCCAGCAAATTGTGCCTGATACGGCAGTGGTGCCAGATTACATACATGTATACACAGGAGCATTACCTTTAATCCTCCCAACACTAAAACATATCGTCATTACGTCACCATCGAAAACCAATTACACTCTGGCATTGGGTCCTCATATGAGTACTTTTACTTTTACTACTTTAAGTACATTTTGATGCTGATGCTTTTGTACATTTTCAATTCTGTACTTTTACTTGTAACGAAGTACTTCTAAATTGCAGTATTGGTACTTTTACTTAAGTAAAACAATTGAGTCCTTTTCCCACCATGCACTGCATTTGCAGCAGCAGTCATTGTGTGGTTTATTGGTGCTCTTGTTGTTGTCCCTCATGGAATCCCTCGTATGCCTGCCTGGGTCGAGTGGAACGATGTGCCCGGAGCCTATATGAAATAATATACCACTGGATGTTGTGTTGGATCACAATGCTTTAATTGTCTTTGTTCGTATGACCATTGTTTGATGTCTCACATGTCAGACAACACGAGACCTCATTCACTCAAACTCCCTGTTTCTGAACTCTGCATACAATGAGAATGTATAAAAAAAGACACACACACACACACACACGCGCGCACACACACGCTCACACACACTGTCACACATTGTCATTCATACAATGGCCCGCAGATTTGTCAACTGTGTTTTGGGACCTACTTCCTGCCAGAGCATAAACACTACAATATTCCCAGAGTGAAGGTGTCACGTGTGTGCATGCGTGTGTGCATGCACGTGTGTGCGTGCGTGTTGATATGAGAGTGTGTCTGCGGGTGTGTTGACAGACCATTCCGTCTCTGTTGTGACATTGCACAAAGCATTCACCCACTAAGAGCAGAATGGAAGTGACATGAGATGGACTTTGTTTTAAACGAAGGTACAGGGAAAGAAGAGAGGAGAGGAGTGGGTAAGAAGGAACATTGGATGGAACAGTGGAGAGGAATTGGTGGAGAGATAATACAAACTAGAAAAAGTGCCCTTCTGGGCACAGGTCTCCACCAGGATAGGAATGTAGGACATTGCAGCTTGCCTTCATCTGGTGGTTGGATAAAAGGGCAACAAAAGTAAACTAGGGAGTTGGCATACAAAGTTATCCACAGATCCGTGCAGTTAGAGGTAAAAACACTTTTCGGCCAGTTATAGCGCCACCTTGAGGCTGAGTTGAAATTGTTCATGTGGCATTTCTTCCTCGGCCTAGTGGGAATGTGCATGCACAATTTCACGGAAATCACGCGATGTGTTGCAGCATTTTGTTTGAAACTGAGCACTCCTGTGAACTTTGGAAGCCAATCTTAACCAATCAGGATGGAGTCTGAGAAATCTGAAAGACCCGTTTCGTTGAATGGGAGACTGTGTACCAATTTGCGCGATGTTTGGACAAAATCTGTAGGTGTACTGTGAAAAAACTTGTTTTGCACAAAGCGGCCTCCTGGTGGCGCTATAACAGGCCGTTCTGGAAAGTTTGGGGCAGAGGTTCATCGTTGGCATCCAGGGAGTGTGTGTGCAAAATTTGGCATCGACCGGGTTAACGGTGGCCGAGATTAGCTGCTCACGGACACACACACGGACGGACACACGGACACACGGACGGACGGACGGAGTGCAAAACATACTCTCCCCCCATGCCTTCGCCCTGGTGGAGACAAAAATTAGCAGAGAAGGAAGAGGAAGGATGGGGATAGGAGAGAGTGCAGACGAGATGGGGAGATGGGAAGGGACAGCAAGAGAGGACAAGAGATGTCAACAGGATAAAAGGGAGACGAGGATGCATAATGCAAGGAGAAAAGAGGGGCGGATGGAGGAGGAGGAGATGGAGGTGAAGAGAAGGAAGGAGGGAGAGTAGCCCTGTCTGACACCCAGAAGCCTCATATGGTTGTCTTGGTCAAAGAGAGGATACCCCTTCGGATGAGCGGTGTAGGTGTTTGCTTTCCCATGCGGGAGTCCCTGCCATCCGGTGCATGGTGACTTTGGGGGATCGGGTTTCCTGGTAGGGGGAGGTCACACGGTTCAGTGGTTGATGTTTTATATCCCAAGCTGGAGACCAGAACATACTCACAGCTGTGCAATATTGGAAGTAGAAGTGTGAAAATGTGACTTTATTTATTTTTATATAATACATTATATTCATTTCGCATTTCACATGCACGCACGCAGGCACGCACGCAGGTACGCACCTACGCACGCACGCACACGGACACACACGGACACACACGGACACACATACACATTAGTTTCTACATTCTCTCACTATCCCCTCCTACCATGGCTCCTGATTGGCTGATAGAGCTCCTCATGGCAGAGCAGAGGGGTGTTTCACTACAGCTGGAGCTGGAAAAACTGACCACAGATGCACGCACACACACGCACGAACGCATGCATGCACGCACGCACGCACGCACGCATGCACGCACGCTGAATCTCTGCCTCAGCTGTATGCATGTGTTTGTGTTGTGACACTGAGCAAGGAAACTATGAGAAAAAAGTCTGCCTGCCTCTGAGAAACTTTGTGTGTGTATGAGTGTGAGAAACTTACGTGTTTGTGCATGTGCATGTGTGCGTGTGCGTGTGCGTGTGCGTGGGAGGAGGGTGAAGGAGACAGAGAGAAAAGCCATAGTCTTGTGCTCTCCTTCTATGGAGACGTGTTAATGATGAAGCATCTGTTCTGGACAGAGTGGTTCTACTGGTGGACGCTTGTTGTTCCTTATTGGTCTGGATGGATGTGAGGCCATTTCATCTGGATTACACTTTCTCCTTGTCTTTCTGTGCCGTGCGTTCGTAGCGGAGAGGACTTAGGATGAAGGGAGTCAAGCATGTCATAGGTAACACACCTACACACATGCACGCACGCACACACACACACACCTACACACACACACACACACACACACACACACACACACACACACACACACACACACACACTCAAATATCTGTAGTGTAAACATTGCGGACGCAGTGACTTTACGGAAGCATGGGTCATTCCTCTGTGTCCTCTCTCCCCAGCAGCGGAATACGTAGGATTAGGTAGGTGCCAAACTTTTGAGGAGAATATAATAAGGGACAGACCGTACGAAGTGCACAAACTGAAGGAAAGGTACGAGAACATGTCGTGTCACACCATTTAGTTCTACAGTTCGTATCCACACAGTTGTCATTTCCAGTGTCATTCCACAAGGTGTATAGCTCACTTTGGAGCCATCGGACCACATCCACACACCGTCCTGTTGAGCATCACTCAGTCCAATCCAGGTGTGTCCCTGATATGGGCCAAAGTTCAGGATCAGGCTTCGAACAAAGTTGTGCTCCTCAGCGCTGTGGATGGACACTATAGGTTGGCATCTTGAGACAAACAGTTCTGCTCTGCTGTGGCAAAGCCAGAGGTGGTGTCTCTGTCCCTGGATCTTATGATTGGTGTCTCCTTGAAGGGTGTGTGTGTGTCTGTGTAACTAAGAAGACGTTTGGCTGCCTGGCTTTGTATCTGCTGCCCATGAGGGTGTCTTTACACAGCTGGCATATCATCTGATTGGTCATGATGCACTAACAGCTGTGGCGTTCACGCGTTCATTTTGTCACACGCACGCACAAACTCGTGCACGTGCACAGCCACACACACACACACACACACACACACACACACACACACACACACACATAGGGAAACTGCACTGTGGCTGATAAGAAGGCCCTACAGCAGGGTTCCCCAATAGGCGGCCCGCGGGCCATTTGCGGTGACAGTTACGGGTTGTACAATGCCCCCCCTGTAGCAGCGCCACTGCTTACTACCTGTTCTCCATCCTCTTACAGGGCTCTTTGTAGTAGGAGTAACTGTAAAGGTTATGCACCGAGCCCTGCTATTTACTCCTGTTGCTTCTACAGTTGACTTTATATCCACTATCCGCTGCTTCACACAAAATCACTCTTTATAGCAGTGGGTGGCTCTCAAAGACGCACGCTAAGGGTACACAATCGTACTTGTGTCTCTCTGATAGTTTCTTTTTCTTCTCTCTCTGTGTGAAACAAAACACTCCTCCATTGTCCCTCTGACTTTGGACGCACGCACGCATGCACGCATGCACGCACACACACACACACACACACACACACACACAGACACACACACACACACACACACACACACACACACACACACACACACACACACACACACACACACACACACACACACACACACAGGTTTGTTGTTGTCAGCCACTCTGCTGCCAGGCTACCGTAGACATGTTTCCATTTCCCCGCTCTTCCATTACAACGTACTGTATCACTAGCTGTGACTTATTCCACCAAGCATTTCCTCTCACTCTTAAAGAGCTGCGGTCGGTTGAGACCTTGCAGTTTATTTGTTAGCAGCACATGTGGAAACGGGACAGAGGACATCATTGTGGACACGGCCAGTCCTTAGATGTTCGCCCGTGGTTTTATGTTCCGAGGAGACTTGAAGCAGTTCCAGGTATGGTTGAATGTACAGTAGAAGGTGTTCCTGGTATGGGAAGCCGTTTATATGGCAAGCCGTTTAGGCCAGAAATGCATAGTCAACTCGCACATACATGCATACTTCACTTGCACATACATACATACATACATATACTTCATTCGCACATATATAAATACTTCACTGTATAATATGCATGTATGTGCAAGTGAAGTACCAATAATGTATAATATATGCAAGAGAAGTATACATGCATGTGCGAGTTGACTATGCATTTCTGGCCTAAACGGCTTCCCTTATCTGGGCGCTGTTGCTATATGAAATAACTGGTGGGGTTTAGTTGGATGATATGGCATGCTGGATTGTCATTGTGTTGTGTTCTTCATTCAGATGAAAAGTGTCAGGGTAGAACTAACCATATAACAGTCTGAGATCTATTGAGGAGGGATTTGCTCTGTTGTTTAGTTGTTGCGTCCACTGCAATACCAGAAACTGGTTTGTGTGTTTCTTAATGCCATGCTCAAGTGCTTGCCATTGGTAATCAATGTCAAACAGACAGACACAGACATAGGCCCACCGAAATTCACAAAAACGCACGCACGCACGCATGCACGCACGCACGCACGCACGCACGCACGCACGCACGCACACACACACACACACACACACACACACACACACACACACACACACACACACACACACACACACACACACACACACACACACACACACACACACACCAATAACTGAGGTATCTTGTAACACTGGTTGAAGAGGTCGACCCTCCAGTATTTAGAATTGGCTTCTTCATCAGTAGTGTGACCATCTATCATTCAGTCAGACAGACAGGGTTGAGATTTCAAGTCCCTGAGGAGGATCGCTGACACATCAGTACCAGAAGACATGCGGCGTCAGTCAGGTCAAAGTGTAGGACTGGGACAATAATGGACAATGTTATTAGGTCGCTGATTCTTTACTTCCCAAGGTTAGGGATTTAATGGATTGAGAATATCTAATGCCAGATGCATTAATATACCTCTTAGGTTCAAGCAGCTGGTTGTCTTTATTTGTCTCCCTAAGGAGATTTTTTTCTTGGCGACAAATCACATATACATATTCACAGAAGGAAAAGAAAAACACCATGAAACACACCAACATAAAAGAACTGAGATATTGCACACATTCCATTCCCTTGATAAAGTGCAACTAGTCAATAAAGTGCATCTAGTCAGTTATGGTTGCTGCCATTCTGCAACCTCTGATTGACCTCTGCTTAATACGCGCATTTAGAGCAAAGTGTATACTTGTCCTAACCCTAACCCTAAGTGTATACTTGTATAATCCTATACGAGAGAGAGAGAGAGAGAGAGAGAGAGAGAGAGAGAACCCTCTCTATGTTACTGTAGCAACATGAACCTCTGCCACCTGGCACTACTTGGCAGAGAACCAACCATTTGTGTTTTGCAGCACAGCTGAGCTCAATCCAGGTAGGAATCTAACAAGAGGTAATAATCCACAGATTCCGTGAGCCCTGCAGTGCACTTCAGTGGATGGTAAATGACCTAGAATTATATTTATAGCTTTGTTTTTCCCAAAGCGCTTTACGATGAGGTAATCCTGCAAAGCATATTTGGGTATTTTATGCTTAGTTGCACACGGCGGCGCTGCGCACTGAAGATATATATATATATTTTTATTTTACAAGGTCACAATGTGTCACATTATGCTTGTAGATCGGATATTTTCAGTGTGCAACACGGAGCACATCCAAGTACTGTACAGATGCAGTGTTAGGGCGGTTCAGTTGCCTGGCTCAAGGACACTTAAAACCCTTCAACCCCTTTTGGTGTTTTAAGCATTATGTTATACTTTTAGCTATCGAAAAATAGCAGATCTACAAGCTCATAGCGTGGCACCGAGTGGCGCGCTACGAGTTTGTAGATCTGCTATTTTTTTTTAAATCGTGAAAATGTGGCGCAAATCTTTGAATCTATATATTATTTCAGAGCGACCGTTTTTAACTCAAATCTTTGTTTCTGGTGAGGTCCCTGGAACAACATGTTTTGAGATGGGGGTCGGCGGCCAATTACATATAATCTTGGGGGTTGTGGGAAGGAGGATGACTGAGTTAAGCAGTCACACCTGGCCTGAGTTAAACTAGAACTGGACTCAGAGCTGGGTGTGGCTGCACACCTGTTGTGCATGGACTTGCTGCGCGGCGACGCCTGGAAAATAGACCTGGTTCTATTGGCGCGTCAGGCGAGGCGCCAGCGCGTGTCGGACGCCGCCGGTGTGCGATAGCTTCATTGAAAATAACGGAGGCGGCTGTTTTGACGTGCTGCGTTCGCAGACGGTGTGGGAGGCCCTTGAGTCATCCTCCTTCCCACAGGGGTCCTTGACATGAAAATGTTTGAGAACCACTGACATAAAAACATTGGTCAGGATTTAGAAGGCATTTGTAGAATCGTCATCAGGTCTAAATGGGTTAACCGGGAGAGGATCCGGCCAGCGATCAACTCCTGAGTAGTGTTGATTTATAAACTAACCATTATATAATTAAACCATTATTTATTCTGCATTTGAGTCACAGACCACCGTTTGATGAGATTTAGCCTCTCAGACCCCAAAACTAAAGAATATTTTGTCATTTGATATGATTTTGTCGGTCCGCGCCGCCCGTCAACGTGTTTCCATTGAGAAGCCTCCGGTGACGCCCATATATAGTCCTTCCTGGATCTCAGGCCACAGCACCACAGCGGGCCATCGGGCCCCATGCGGCGTGTTCTAAACTAAAACACTGTGAACGTGGCCATACATTATGTCTGCACAGTGCACGTACCGCACCACACCTCTCTGCTTTGATGTCTCAACAATACAGAACATCCTCCCAGCTGGAGATACGGGGCTACAGTATGCAGGATCCTGTTGCATAACTTCTTCTTGTACTGTATATGGACGGGGTGTGTTCCTGCCTGGACATCAAATGGCCATATCCTTCTTCTTGTTGCATTGTGTGCGTCGTCGTCGTGTGTATAGTACATATATACCTGCTCTTTTATTTAATGTGCTGAACTTATTACAACCTGATGCTCCTGTGAGATATCTTCGCTTCTGTCAGGATAGAGATAAGCGCACTAACAACAGGCTCCTGGCGCAGCTTACGCTTCCGCTGTGTGTGTGTGTGTGTGTGTGTGTGTGTGTGTGTGTGTGTGTGTGTGTGTGTGTGTGTGTGTGTGTGTGTGTGTGTGTGTGTGTGTGTGCGTGTGCGTGTGTGTGTGTGTATGTGTGTGTGCGCATCTGTGCGCGGTGTGTGTACTGAGCAGTTCTTAGCTGAGTGTCCTGTCCAAATGCTGTAGTTGTACTTGGACTTGACTAATTTTTATATTGGATGTAATACAGCTCACACTATCAAGACTCACTCACACGCACGCACGCACGCACACATAATGGAGCATGCCATGATGAACATCATTGAAATGCACTACAGTATGAGATAAACCCTGATCGTTTATGCTTTTCCCAACATATTTCAGACCGAAGGGACAGGGGATACAATAAATAAAACTAAACCACAGATACAGATGCGTGTGTGCACTGTCAAAGACATACGGCATCAGACAGATAAGCTCGTCTGCAATCCGAGACCATATAGAGGCCCACCACACACATTCGATACTTCTATCTAAACTGTCTGGTAACGTGAGAGCAATGACGCAACGCAGTTGATGGGGAATATCTTACCTGTGTGAGGATGGCGGAAATGATTTGTTTTCATGGTATTGTGGCATTATGTGTGTCACTCACGTGGTCTAAAATGCTGTTTCAGAGGCCTTTCCTCCTTTCCCATGCCAGGGTGGCGGAAACAGTGCTATTATTGTGATGGTTTCTGTGTCAATACTATCCATGATAAGGCAGAGCAGAGTCAGCACGACTGGTCCTTGACCAAGGCAGCATTAAATACCTCTGTATTCTGGTTTGTCTGTCTCTCTCTCTCTCTCTCTCTCTCTCTCTCTCTCTCTCTCTCTCTCTCTCTCATCTGGTACTGTAGCTCGATCTATTCCTGCTCCTCTTATCTCTCTTTCACTCTCGCCACATGCTTTCTGTCTCTTTTCTTCTGTCTTTCTCTCTCCCTCTCTTCCTTCCGTCTTTGTCTATTTCTGCCCTGCCACCCCCCCCCCCCCCCCTTCTTCCCAGCAGGGCATCTTGTTCTCTTGGTAATGAGTTGTATAGTCTGTGTTGTTAATGGCCGTCTTTATTCTCAGACAAGAGCGGGGATTGTTCACTGTTGGTTACAGCTTCGGGGGCCATATCATTGACCCAATAATCATTAAAGCAGGGTAGGGCTTATTGAACACACACAGAACATGTCTCGGTCTATGGTTGCCCATACGTCAAAGGCCCCGTTGGAAAAGGGCAGAGAATATAGGGTGTACAGCCCATGACTGGTCCCACTGTGTACAAGGCAGTGTTTTCCTCAATGGCATCGCCTTCCCCTGAAGTGGTTCAGAACTTCAGACCATATTACACTAAAACTCTTTATTTCTAACACTGCTATATGGGAAGTCTTTCTGTGCTCGTTGGACTTTTAAGCCTGATTTATGGGCGCAGTACTCGTGTACAGTATGTGTGACATCATCACACATACTGTACAGTAGATGTCATAAACAGACACGTCCCGTGTGCTCACATTCCATCTATAGCCAAATTCCAATACCCCCAAATCTCTGCCAATCGCTAACTCACACTGGATCACTCCAGCATGGTCCAGGGACCCCCCTCCCAGAAGCAAAGATATGAGTAAAATACTTCACTGTGAAAGAACATAATATTCAAAGATTTGTGCCACATTGTCACGATTTTTCAAAAAATAGCAGATCTACAAGCTCGTAGGGTGGCACTCGATGCCGTGCTATGAGCTAAAAATATCTACTTTAGCTATTTTTCAATAGCTAAAGTATAACATAATGCTTAAAACACCAAAAGGGGTTCCCGATTTCCCACCCAGTTGTACAGACCAGGGTCCATTTGGTTCCAAACTATAATTTATCTGGGGACGCCCAGGAACTCCCTCAATGACCCCTAGGGGTCCCCGGACCCCACTTTGGGAACCACTGTCCTAAAGAGTCCGGCACCTATACTATACATCACACAGATATAAGAAGCCAAGCGACATGCCTTGCTTTCCTTTTGTTTGTCTTTGGTGGAGTTCAACATTGGTGAAGTTTGACTGGGCATCAACCAATAGGAAGGAGGTGTTACGTTGACACCACTTGGCAGGCTTTTCGCCTGTAGTTTTCCTTCAGTGAGCCAACCTGGCATGCACTGCACACAAACCCGCAAGGCAACATGGGTAATTGGCGCATTCGACACACCTCAGCATGCTTTGGCTATGTTCCCATTCTTGGGGCACAAATAACTGTATGTGTGACCGACCGTGACCAAAAATAGCAGATCTATAAGCTCACAATGCACCGTGATTAAGCTATGCGTCCAACAGACTCTTTTGGACTCAGGGTACTACTGTAGATCTTCCACTTTGACTATATTCAAGCAGCATGTAAGTAACAGTAATATTCAAGGAGAATTACTGTGATACGATGCAAGGAGGTAGTAGGTATGCTGACTGGTGCTTAGCTTGGCATTTTCAGCACATAGAAGACCCTTACAGGGTAAACACAGGTGAAGGTAAGAACATAAAATGTGGGTGTGTGAGTGTTTCTGTGGGCCAGCTCCTGGACAGCTCCTGCTCCAGTAGTGGGTTAGAGGAGCGCCATTGTTGCCGAAAGGTTGCCGGTTCGATTCCCCAGACGGGCAGGAAAAATCTGGGTCGGGAAGTGATTGGTCATCACTCACCCAACACCGCTGAAGTGCCCTTGAGCAAGGCACTGCTCAAGGGCTGCTTGAGCTCCAGTGGAGCTGCTTAGTGACCAACAGTATAAGACTGAGGTTGTACTGGTCAGCTCCCAGCTCCCGTGTATGTTTCTATGTGCAGGGCGTTGCTGAAAATGAGCACTTGTGCTCAGCTACTACCCTGGGTAAATAAAGGAGAAAAAAAACGGGAAAAAAACATGCAATAAAAGAGGGTGCTGTTTTTCCTTTATTTCTTTGGACGATGGGTTCTCAGATTGACTTCATGCTGACACACAGAAACACCTAAATGAAACATAACCCGCAATTAACCTTACTAGACCTCCAGCTGTGTTTATCTGTCAAAATGGCTGCTGTGAATTACCCATAATGCTTTGATTGATATTCCTTTAGTGGTGTGAGTGAACAGTAGGCCAGTCAATCTAGGATTTGACCCAAAATAAATTGCAATAGTAATCATTCAAGGTTTTTTTTATGATCCTTAGGGTCATCCAAATAACATAGTTTAATTAGTTTTGCACAACAAACACTCCTTGGGCTAAAAAACGTCCATAGCCGTCTTCACAAATGTGATGAGGTGCACTTGTGCAAGTGGCTATGGCCGTTTTTTACCCCAAGGAGTGTTCTTCGTGTAAAACTAACGCTTGGAATGGATTCAGAATCATGAATATATAACCCCTAATTTGACATGTCACATGATATTATTGGTTTCCAATGGTACCCAAACGTTCAACCCCTGAATTTACCATGATACAAAATGTATATAATAATCAAATTTTAATATGTTATTTGGATGACCCAAAGGATCATAAAAAACGATTAATATTGCAATCTATTTCGGGTCACGCCCCTTTTTTTTATCTTAGATTGACTGGCCTACAGCATGTTTCTGTAGTCTGTGTGGAAGTCCTAGTCAACCATGTGTACTTTGGGTGAAACACTGAGTCAGTCTTCAAACACTTGGTTCATGCTTTTCTCTGGCCTCAGTCAGTCGGTCTACGACGTCCATCTACATCTAGCCAGCCGTGCTCTGTTCTTGTGCTAAGTGGATTATGCAGCCAGCAGGACATGATATAACGTGTTGTGTCCATCTGCGTGTTGTGTGCCTCCTCTCAGACGTACGTGTGTGCGTGTGTGTGTGTGTGTGTGTGTGTGTGTGTGTGTGTGTGTGTGTGTGTGTGTGTGTGTGTGTGTGTGTGTGTGTGTGTGTGCGTGTGTGCGTGTGTGTGTGTCTGCCTGTGTCTTCTTAACGCGTTCTCCTTTGTCTCCTGTCTTAGATGAGATTATGCAGCAGGAGATCAGGCCCCTGCTGGCGGTCGACATCATAGAGCAACTGCATCGCCAGTTTGCCATGCTCTCAGGTACGTAAACACTAAACACACAGCCAGTTGTACTGGTATTAATAAGTCACATACTCGTGCTCATGTCAACATAGGTGTACACAGGTACACGGACATTGCTGGTTGTAGGAGTGGTTGCACCACTAAAAAAAAACATGTTTCTATGTCGGTGGTTCTCACACTATTTCATGTCAAGGACCCCAAAAATTATATGTAATTGGCAGCCGACCCCCATCTGAAAATATGTTGTTCCAGGAAACCCTCAGAAGCAAAGATTTGAGTTAAAAAACGTTTGCTCTGAAAGAATATATATTTCAAAGATTTGCGCCACATTTTCAGGATTTTTCAAAAATAGCAGATCTACACGCTCATAAGCTCATAGTGCGCCACTCATAGTGCCGAGCTATGAGCTTGTGGATCTGCTATTCTTCACTAGCTAAAGTATAACATAATGCTTAAAACACCAAAAGGGGTTCCCGTCCTGAATGGGTTAATACTATACATTATTCACATTATTTTTGTATAACAATAACCGGTTTTAGTGTTGATGTTAAACACACTTTTTACATTTTATATAATTCATATCCGAGTAGAACAGTTTTATACCTTGCATGAATGTAAAGGGAGGAGAGACATAGAATGGAATGTACACAAATTCTTTGCCCACACAGAATACAGATTGACACTTTGTAATAGTTAAAAATGTGTCAGCAAGATGACTTTTGGCATTTTTTTTATAAATTGCACTCCATACCATCTGGGACTCCAGTCAACAAAGCATTTAGGCCAGGTATACAGTGGTTAAAGGTATCGAGTATCGAGCAGAGACAAAAGAGGCAACTTCTATACCTGCAGTTTAACCGTGACTTTTATGAGACGGTGCTGTCTGTGTATTTCACGACTGCAACGGAGGAACGGGATATGAGCAACACGGCTCTTCTTTCTTCTTATTAATACTAAGAGATATCACACAATGATGTGACCTACTGTAGAATAGATAAGCCAATTATGAGGAAATGTGTCATTGTCATTGTCATTGTCATTGGAAATGTGTCATTGAGAGTTCCCCGCTTACAGTAACAGCAGAACTTAGCACAGACGTGCGTGCGTGCGTGCGTGCGTGCGTGCGTGCGTGCGTGCGTGCGTGCGTGCGTGTGTGCGTGCGTGCGTGCATGCGTACACATCTACTGTACTTAGCGGTAACGCGCTGCATTAATCATCATGATGTAATTTCTAATCAGACGAGGTGTTTCCTGGCAGACTGGTAGATAATGAATCCCACGTCACCTCAGAGTCACTGCTGGGCTTTTACTCTGACATCAAATAATGCTATTGTTCAGCTGCTAATCGACAGTTTTGTTTGCAATCGTTGCTCATAAAATGCCTCTGATCAGATTATCGCCGGGTCAATTTCCATGAGAAAACCAGCAGTGCTGTATGTCCGTATCTGGAGTCTACTTCTTTAAGGTCTCGTCTCAATCTCTCTTTCAGCATTCTTACCGGGTGCACGGTCGGTCGGGACAGTAACTTTACATTAAGTCTCTAAAAATAGAATGCCAGCACTCACATCGCTTTTTATTCATGACATAGTTGGCAACTTGGCATGGTGGAGCAGACAGCTCAACGGACGTGTTTCTGTGTTTAGGCAGTCTTCAGCGCTGTATGCTGCGTAGGCCTACAACGGAAGTGTCACGTGTATAGTGTCCGTAAGACACCTTCCCCTGTCCGTGTAGATACAAATAACTAATAAAAAATAATATAAGAGTCCTTAAAATGCACGACACGTACTGTAATATCAGTATCAGAGTCCTTATAAGGGTATATAAGCCAATATAAGGGTACAGATACTAGTCTGTAGTAGACAAACATTAAATCAATCACTATGCGAAATGGGCACCTCTGGCTGAGTCCTTACAGCAGGAAATGCTTATCCAACATCCATTCATAATCATATGAATGCATTATTGTATGAATCATTTGTTTTCAGCCAGTCAGCAATGAGGAGGTATTGGTATAATAAACAAATATCGATATCCAAATGAAATCATCATTTTGTCAGATTAAGCTCAACCGAAATTGTATATACTGTTTTTTCTTTCTTTTTCTTCTACTGGACGATGACAGTCAGACATACTGGTAGTTGAGTTGAAAATGCCAGTGGCATGCTGACAGACAGTCCCTTCAGCTGTTCCAGATGTGTCGTGGCAGTGTGGCATGCTACAGTATATGGCAGCGGTGGAGTCTATTCTCAAGGGATTCCTGTCATTCCATTCTTCCAGTGTTTAAACCACAGAAAATCTGACCGTTCTCACACTGGCAAAATATAACTATAAGCACCCCAGAAACCCTTGTCTCAGCAAGGCTGGCCTCTAAAAAAAGTTATAAAAGTTTTACTGTGGGGAAAAGAAAAAAAGCCTGTGTGGGTGAAGTTGTTCTCACTGAGATGTGGGTCTATGTCAGCCTGGATATTTCTGTATTTGTATTTTCTTCATACGACATAAAGCCTGATGTATTCTGTGCAGAAAAAAGCAGGTCTTCAAGCTGTTATTTTCAGCATGCGACACTGACGTCGTAGGTACGATTGATTGATTGATTGATTGATTTATCCTTTATTAACTTGCTTATTAACAGTACAGGTAGACAGTACAGTCAATCAAAGGTTATGCTAAAATAATAACACAGAAAGGCCCAGCTAGGGGCTTGTTTCCATTGTGGTTCTTTGTATTGACGACGTCTAAATTAGAGTCTGTGACATTCTAACTGTTTTGTTTGGATCCACCCCCTTATTCATGACAAACTGCAAATTACTGTCTGGTCCTCCTTATATCAAAATAACGTGACAGCTTTAAATTCTCTCGTGGAGAATTTAATTTGCGTCTGATTATTTATTATTCTTCCATACCTTTTGTTTATTGCACTGCAGTCTTCATATTGTTCCAGTGATGTTGGTCTAATAATGCACCAGCTCTCCATGTGGGACGGATTAGAGTCACATTACAGTGACATATGGACCAGTCAGCTCGTTCTTACATGTATAGGTCAATATGACACATATGTGGGACGTGCACACATAGACATCAAAGGGGGCTTCAAGCCCCTGCCCTTTTACCCGTCTGTAAAACAACTGCCCTCTCCAGACCATAAATGCAGCATTCAGGCTATGGTGAAAGAAAAGCACAGGTATGCCATGCCTGAGGGCAGCATTCAGGAGATTTCTTTTTTTTTTAACACAGTATTTTGCGTTGAACAAATTTGTTTAGAGATCCATGTCATTACACCGCATCTCCAGTAGCTAAAGAGTGCTTGGTTTGCGCCCGAAAATAGCTGATCTACAAGCTCTCAACGCGTCGCAGCGCCTATAGACCGATTCCGTAGCGGGTCTCATGGTCGCAGCCTACGTATTTCCTGTAGGCGGACTCGATGTAGCTGCGGGGGTAAAACCCTCACCAGGCGCACCTCTTCCACTACAGTGAACGGCAGAGTGACTGATGTTAGTTTGCCTCAAACTTTACTCCTTTACCTGCTTTTTTACTAACACTAACATTACAAAGATGCCCAGAACATCGAGATGAACCTGTGTAGTTTATGGCTGCTCCAACAGTAGTGGCAACATAAAAATAAAATAAAAACGGAATGTCTAATATCCACCGCGATGGCGGAGACCAGAGCCATTGAGTAATGGTTGAGACGAAGCAGTGAAAGATACATAACACCAGTCTTACCCAATACCAAATATTTCTGTTTTATTAACACAAGGCTGCTGTACTTTATACCTCATACTTTAAATGCTTAGTATGAGGTATAAAATACAGCAGCCTTGTGTTCATAAAACAGAAAGATTGGGTATTGGGTAAGACTGAAATTATGTATCTTTCAGGACCCTTCACTGCTTTGTCTCAACCATTACTCAATGGCTCTGGTCTCAGCCACCACGGTGGATATTTTGACATTCCGTTTTTTTATTTTTTTTATGTTGCCACTACTGTTGGATTAGCCATAAACTACACAGGTTCATCTCGATGTTCTGGGCATCTTTGTAATGTTAGTGTTAGTAAAAAAGCAGGTAAAGGAGTAAAGTTTGAGGCAAACTAACATCAGTCACTCTGCCGTTCACTGTAGTGGAAGAGGTGCGCCTGGTGAGGGTTTTACCCCCGCAGCTACGTCGAGTCCGCCTACAGGAAATACGTAGGCTGCGACCATGAAATCGCTACGGAATCGGTCTATACATGCAACATGTCTCAGTCAGGCAGCCACCCTTCCATTCACTGCAGCTACAGACTTTCTGCTTACAGTTGGAAGCCCAGCTGTGAGACGGGAGCTTGCATAGACCAGTGGTTTTCAACCCTTAGTTTTCGTATCAAGAGTCAAAGATCTATAAGGGTGGCCCAGGAGGTGGTGTAACCGTCTGGGCACCCGACTGGTAATCCAGTCGCAGTGTGCCGCGGGTTCAACTCCCAAGCCCGACACGGCCTTTACTGCATGTCTTCCCCCCATCTCTCTCCCGTTTCCTGTCAGCCTACTGTCTGTCCCTTCAAAAAATCAATAAAAGGCGTAAGCCGCAAAAAATATCTTAATTTATTTTTTAGAAGATCTATAAGGGTCCATTTGGTGTTTTAAGCATTATGTCTATGTACTATTGAAAAATCGTGAAAATGTGGTGCAAATCTTTGAATATATGTTCTTTCAGAGCGAATGTTTTTAACTCAACTCTTCGCTTCTGAGGGGTTACTGGAATAACATATTTTCAGATGGGGGTCGTGGCCAATTACATATAGTTTTTGGGTTTAGAAACACAGATATTTCAGAAAACTGTCATTTTTTTAATTTCGGTCAGGCCTAAATGAGTTTGTGCAGGCCTACACTGTGTCAGTGTGTACAACAAGCCTGTTACAATTATTATGACACATAATCGCCTAATCGCAATTATTTGAGATAATCACAATTATCTTTGCATAACCGTCCATCGATTTGATTGAGGAAACATAAACACAAATAAATATGAAAGCAAGTTACCTCAAAACAGCCTTTGGAGCATTCTATATTTAACCCAAGGCTGCCATCTAGTGGATGTTTTTGGGAAGGAAGGGTAGAGCAAAAATCATTGTAACTGTTTTGTATGTGACAGAGAAATGAGCACTGGGTTTCAACCGTTTGTCATTAGGCAAGATTAGCATCATATATACTGTAATTTTGCATTATATAAAGTAGGGTGGGTTAAGTCACTTGGTCTAATTCAACCAATATGCTGTAGTAGATCTTCGTAACCCATATGACAACCTAAGTAACGGAAAAGTTAACCTAAGCGGAAAGTAATTTAAATGGAAATGAAACTAGATGAGATGAAGTCCTTCTCAAAATCTGGATTGCAGATTATCTAATCTAGTGCTTTTCTGGATCCACTGAAAACTCCCCATAGATATTTACAAAAATATTATCAATCAAGACTCTAGAATCCAGCCATCCAGGATCCTGGTGAATCTAAAACCTTTGATTCTGTGATTTTTTTTAAATAAATTTGAATATTTAATGTTATGAATTATATGATAGTACACTAGCCTACATTTAATAAATACCCTTTGTTTAGCGTTTTTTCATTTTCCCAGAGAATCAAAGGCTTAAAATAAATGATATAAATGTTTTTTGTAAATCTCTATGGGAAAAATGAATGGTCGATTTTTCAGTGGGTCCACTTCTACAGTATGCTCTATACCCTCCTGCAGATACCTTGCTCACTCTCAATATACTTAAGTTATTTTAACACATTTTAGGTCTGACATCAAAATAAAAATAAAATTCTTCTAAATCATGACGGTTCAGTTGTCTGAAACACCTATGTTTCTATGTCAGTGGTTCTCAATATTTCATGTCAAGGACCCCAAACATTATATGTAATTTGGCCGCCGACCCCCATCTGAAAATATGTTATTCCAGGAAGGGGAACCCCTCAGAAGCAAAGATATGAGTTAAAAACGTTCGCTCTGAAAGAAAAGGGGTTCCCACCCAGAATGGGTTAAGAATGACACTTTGCAAGAAGAACAGTACATTTCAAGGATTGTAGACATAAGTGTACAGTATATGCCCTCCGTGTGTGTGTTGCAGGAGGGCGAGGAAAAGATGGCGCTCCGATCATCACCTTTCCTGAGTATTCAGGCTTCAGCGACCTGCCCGACGAGGACTTCCTTAACGTGGTCACCTACCTGACCAGCATCCCCAGGTACACGCACGCACACACGCATGCACACTGACAGCAGTGAAGCGTTACAATGGAACACCGTACTGACCCACCCCATCTCAGTCAGACTTCAGCTTATATACATTTCCTACCCCCCCTCAGGGAGAAGGTGGGTCCTAACACATGTCACACAAGTCACAGGTCAAATGTCAGTGGGAACAGAAAACAGCTTCTCATGGCTTGGTTTATGACGTCCTTAAATATACAACTCAGGTATCCCACATTTCCTCGACCACACACACACACACACACACACACACACACACACACACACACACACACACGACTGAGGTGTGTTGTAACAGGGGTTGAAGAGGTCAGTTTAAACGTACTGACTCTGGTAGAAACCCGAGCCTCCGGTATTTAGAATTGGCTCCACCACTAGTGTGACCATCTATCATTCAGTCAGACAGACAGGGTTGAGATTTGAAGTCCCTGAGGAGGATCGCTGACACATCAGTAACAGAAGACTAAACATGACTTGCCTGTTGTCCCGACATGCGTCAGAGTCAGACAGAGTGTAGGAGTATAGGACGGGGACAATGGACCACAGGATCAGTGCAGAGAACTATAGCATAGCAAATATACCACAATGTAAAAAATACTGTATTAATGTCCACACACACAAGTAGTACAAGAATGCCTTGTGCAAAGGTCATAAACACCGCCAGTACAGTCAGATAATAGGAAAACAGCCAGTTACAAAGTGCCTGTAGATGGCAGAAACATTCATGTAACAAAACAGTTGACATACTTGTCAGACACAGCAGACATCAATCATGGATAATTAAAGGAAACAATGACTCCTCCAAATTGAGTAGCTCTTATAAGCTGACCTGAAAATGGATGATATATCTTTTGATATCAAGTCCACTATTGTGTCATGCCTACCCTGTACAGTACCCTGTACATACATACATGGCACCCATTTAATATGTGGTTTCAGATATTTGTTCATGACCAGGCCTGGAAACCAGATGGAGATTAAGTTTAGATGGTAAAACCTTCAACCCCGCTTTCAAAGTATGGACAATAATGCACTCATACTATGGCAAAAATAAAAAGTAACACAGAGTGAGACACAGAATGGTCCGCGTCAGGGAGACACGCAGTCTTCCCTTTCAGTCTCAGCTCAGTCCATTGTTGCCGCTGCCTTTGTTGATGTGCCCATAGGAGGCGACCTTCCACACACACAGTCATAGTTGCTCCGACAGAGATGCGAGTGACTAATTCTCGTACCAGTTGCCTTGCACTCAACCCGTGGGTCGCGACCCCTCGGGGGGTCGCCAAATTATTTTGGGTGTCCCCAAATTATTTAAAAAAAATACTTTGGAAATTAAGAGTTTACATAGTATGTGGTGCATGCATAAACCTTCCTTAATGATTAATTTATTAACAGTACAGCCCAGGCCGTAGCGTAACGGTCTGGGCACCGGACTGGTAATCCAGTCGCAGTGTGCCGCGGGTTCGACTCCCGGACCCGACACGGCCTTTACTGCATGTCATCCCCCCCATCTCTCTCCCGTTTCCTGTCAGCCTACTGTCTGTCCCTTCAAAAATCAATAAAAAGGCGTAAGCCGCAAAAAAATATCTTAAAAAAAAAAAAAAACAGTACATTTCAAGCACAACTCAATACAAAACTGTTAACTGTGGATGACACCATAAATTATTACACTTGTTTACAATAGGGCCCACCATGTTCAATTCATCATAACAATTAGAGACGTACAAATATACTTAGTATACTTACAATTTTGAGGTATTTGCGCTTTACTTGAGTATTTCCAATTTCCAGTACTTTTACTTCTACTACATCTCGGAGCCAAAATTTTTACTTTTACGTCACTACAATTATTTGGCAATTTTGATTAGAAAACATACATTAACCACTTCAACCCTATACATTTCGGCCATTTGAAAATAGATTATTATATTTGATAGGCTATTTTCAATAGATATTCTACATATTTTGAATTTGTGAAAAACATTCTGCAATATGAATACTTTTACTTTTAGTACTTTAGGTACATTTTGATGCCGATACTTTTGTACTTTCAATGTTTCAATTCCGTACTTTTACTTGCAACGGAGTACTTCCAAATTGCAGTATTGGTACTTTTACTTTTACTAAATTGCAGTATTGGTACTTTTACTTGGATGTATCTGTATGTAATACTGTATCATTTCTCTAGCCTGGATGCAGCCAGCATCGGTTTCGTCATCATCATCGACCGACGGAGGGACAAATGGAGCGCGGTGAAGGCCTCTCTCTCCAGGATAGCTGTAAGTACTGCAGGCGACTATAGGTGTCACATGGACGGACCGCATCAGAGATGTGGGCCTCTATGGGGACCTATACCACGGGTCACGGACACAGTCAGAGAGAGCAGGATGAGGCTGGCAGGGCACTGCGTCAGGCACCCAGAACTAGAGGCAAAGTAAGTTGACTCTATGGGAGCCAACCCAGAGCAAAGCCAGGAGGGGAAAGAAGTGTACGACCTATATGTAGACGTGCTGCGGCACGACAGCTTGGCTGACAACACTGCAGAGCTCAAGAACCTGTTGCTGGATAGGAATTTGTGGAGGGCAACGATCCAGGAATCCTGAGTTGGTGTTGGCTAGACCTCACTCTCGCAGCAACTAACTAACTGCAGACGGCCCCAATGCAAATATAGCAAGCATTCTGGTTTATAGCCAACGGCGACATCAATCTGTCTGATGTGTACAAAACAAGTACACTATTGACAGATGTGGAACTTCAGTTTACCTGTAGGGGGGTTGCACCACCTCACACTAAGTTAGCCTAGTTAGGTATAGCTTAAATGGCTTTTTAGTCACGCACAAGTCTTGAGTTAAAAGCCATTTAAGCTATAACTAGGCTAAGTTTGAACTGAGGTGGTGCAACTGGCTCCTGCTAACCAAATAAAACAGTGACAGTCTAGACAGAAACAAATAAATGGTTCCAAACCAACGTGCCTCTAAGATTTTAACAATAATTTAACTATACAACAATGGCTGTATGATCTACCCTGGACTTTTTATATCACCAGGACTCCAGTAACAAAGCCTCTAACAGCATAGCTGCTAAAGAACAAATCTATATTTTTGTCTCTCACATGCTTTTGCCATTAAATGTATTTATTCTCATTATACAATCAATCACACAGGCTTAACAAACAAAACTTTCTTAAGTGTTATATTCAGTCTGGTGTGCAACGGACTTGAGAATGATTTGATACAGTAAAGTTTGTATTTATTTATTAAGATATTTTTGGGCCTTATTTTTGCCTTTATTGGTACGTAGGTATACAGTAGGTTGACAGGAAACGGGGAGAGAGACTGGGGGACTCGAACCTGCCGGATTACCAGCCTATGTAGGTGTCCGGACCGCTAGGCCGAACCGGGCCACAGTAACAAACATTGATTAATTTCTTCATAATAAGCAGACGTCCGACTCCTATCTGTATCAATCTGTATCATTCATTCCTGATACAATTTGGATTGTAAGGATAAACTTGTACTTAGGTGTGTTTAACACTAGAGGGCAGTACAAGTGAACGTAACACGCAGTTAGCACAATATGACCCTGAAATAGTCATTTTAAATTCCGGTCTGAACAATGGTCCCACTCAGTGTCATGTAATTAAATCAGGAACTAGGCCCAGTGTAATGATGTAAATGACGTGTGTGTGTGTGTGTGTGTGTGTGTGTGTGTGTGTGTGTGTGTGTGTGTGTGTGTGTGTGTGTGTGTGTGTGTGCACGTGTTCGTGTCCGTGTCCGTGTCCGTGTGTGTGTGTGTGTGTGTGTGTGTGTGTGTGTGTGTGTGTGTGTGTTTGTGCATGCCCCAGGGGGCGTTCCCAGGAAACCTGCAGTTGGTACTGGTTCTGAGGCCTTCCAGGTTCTTCCAGAGGGCACTGGCTGACATTGGCATTAAGCTCCACAGAGATGACTTTAAAATGAAGGTACCGGTAAGCATGCTTCATTACCACACGTCAAACCACACCTCTCATCTACAGCGGTATTTGCATGACAACATCATTCTGTCTGTCGGCCTGTCTGGGGCACGGTGGCGCGGTCGACAGCGTTGTCGCCTCACAGCTACATAGAAGTTCCTGGGTTTTATTTCTGCTGGGGACGCTGTGGGCGCTGGCGGGGGCGTGTTCTCTCCTCAGCATCATCAGTGCCCATACCCGAGGTGGGGTTGGCGAAAGGGCCTTTCTGTGTGTTTGCATGTTTTTGCATGTTCTCCTGTGTGCCCTTGGGTAGGTACCCTCACAAAAAAATCAGGCAGTAATCCTCGTCTCTATACTTTTATACTGCCTCCCCCTGGCCAGCCGGGGCACCTGATGGAGGGGAAAGGAACTGGTTGGAATGACGTGTTCCTTCCACGTGCTACGTGCTTACTGGGGAAACTCCCCGCTGTCAGGTGAAAAGAAGCGGCTTGAACTCCTCATGCATGGCAAGAAGCATGGCGGTCAGTCCGTTGTTCTCCCCAGGTTCGCAGAGGGATTGTAGTGCCGAGGATTACATTAGACAATTGACACTGTGTGAAGAAAATGGGTTACAAAAATCGTGGGATAAAAATGTAAAGGAAAAAAAAATCTGTCTGTGTCTGTAAAAGTCCATGACCATGACATCAGATCTACAAGCTCACAATGCATCGTAACCCATTAACATGCATTTAACAAGTCATTAGTAACTCATTAACTAACAGTTTGTGAATGATCTACTAACTAATTATAAGAGATAAGTTCTTCTTATTCTCAAAGTGTTACGGCTACATAGATTGCCTATTTTTGACAAACGTATTTTAGGTATAAAAGAGGGCCAAGCAGCTCGTTGAACGCTACTGTACATGCCATTGTGTAAACGATCCCAATATTCCACCTCCCTTGCCTTGTTTTCTACAAGCTCACCGTAGTAACATAACCTCGAGTCTAGTTCAAACCATGAGTGGAATTCCGCCTAGACGTCAGCAAGGCCATGCGGTCGCAACGGGTTCCTAACGCCAAATCAAATGGGTTCAGAGCTGAGCCCAGGGCTGGACTGGCCACAGGTCATACCGGGCATATTCCCGTTGGGCCGCGACAGGCCAATAGGCGGCAGGCCACCAGGAAAGGTCCGGGCGTGCTGCCATTCTGCCAGTGCCATCATGATAATTTCACTGTACCTGTATCAGTGAGTGACAAATAAACCCTCTACAACAGGGTTGTGTAGTTGTCTGTTGGTTTGTATCATTTATGTTGATCTGTAAAAGTGGTGGTATTAGGGCTCTTTTGTTTGTGTGTGCCTCGACAGAGCGGGCGGTAGAGTTTCTGCTATCTGCGCGCTGGTTGTGGTGGGCCGGTCTGGGCCAAATTCACACGAAAATGACCGGGCCGAATTTTTGTCCCAGTCCAGCCCTGGCTGAGCCAAGTCTCCTGAGGAGGCGTGTCTGAAGACTGTCCTGGACCGGGTATCCAGGCGTAAAAACGAATCCATTCTGGAAAGCTGACGTGGTTCCACGTATTGTCTATCTATGGCGAGGATCAGTGGTGTTCCTAGTAGGACCGAGGCGGGTCTTGAGAGATTGGGAGTTAAGCCTGTGACATTAAGGCAGTAGTTCTCCAAAGTTTTCATGTCAAGGATCCCCAAATTGAATTGTATTTGGCCTGCGGACCCCCATCTGAAAAGGTCTTGTGCATGCCCGGGACCCCCGGAAGATGAATAATTATTATTCATAAAAAAACACCTTAACGACGGCCGAACATCGAGGAAAGTTCAATCTTTTCACTGAAGTTTGCAGTGAGAAAAGCAGGAACGTACTGGAAGCTGTGAACTATAGTCGTAAAGGAGGCGTACGTGTTTTGGATATAGAAAGCGCTTGGAAGATCATTATCATATGATATAGGTGTCAAGCAGCTTGCTAAGTGCTGCATACATTAGTGCCATAAGCCATTGTGTAAATGAT